>NC_084987.1:3101263-3241483 GCF_963691925.1 Scomber scombrus | reverse complement strand
GCGTTAACATTCCTGCTGTCCTCGAGTAAGGGGAGGAAGGGAGGAAGGAAAGGAGGGAGGGAGGACGGAAGGAAGGGAGGACGGAAGGGGGGAGGAAGAAGGAAGGAAAGGACGGAGGAAGGAAGCAAGGAGGAAGGAAAGGAGGGAAGGAAAGAAGGAGGGAGGGAGGACAGATGGAGGTAAGGAAAGGAGGGAAAGGAGGGAGGAAAGGAAAGAAGGAAGGGAGGAAGGAAAGGAGAAGGGAAGGAAAGAAGGAGGGAGGAAAAAGGAAGGAAAGGAGGGAGGGAGGAAAAAGGAAGGAAAGGAGGGAGGAAGGAAAGGAGGGAGGGAGGAGGGAAGGAAAGAAGGAAAGGAAGGATTGAGAAAAAATCAAATATCACAATATTTTAGACCAAATACCTCGATATCGCTATGAGAACAATATTATAGAAATGGCTGTTGATGCTTTCACAAAATATTTACGCTATGAAATGTTCGATAAATAATCATCAGTAATGTTGATATAATGACAAAGTGGGTGAAGTGGGTCATTAAACCTACTAAACACGTTAAACGATGCATTTAGAGAAGAGTTTTATTGACTCTCCTCCTCTTCCTCTTCCTCTTCCTCTTCTTCCTTCCAGTTTCATAGCGGACAACCAGATGAACAAGGCTTCCCTGGTGTTCGCCGAGCAGCACGGCGCCTTCATCGTCCGGCACAACCTCTGCCGCAACTTCCTGCTGCACCTGATCAGCATGCACGACTTCAACCTGGTGAGCACGACGACCATCGACCGCGCCATGGCCGGGCTCCGCCTCCTCCAGAACCAGGCGGCCCAGAGGGGCAAAGACAAAAGGGAGGAGGGGGGCGAGGAGCAGGAGGTGGAGGAGGAGGATGAGGAAGAGGAAGAGGAGGACTGGGAGACGGCTGTGGAGTCTCAGCCGGAAGCGGATCCCGATCTAGTCGAGTTTAAACCGTGTAGCGATGAGAGCGGCGGCGGCGGAGGCGGCAGCTCGGAGAACGGGAAACCAGCGGGAGCAGAAACTCGGGTCGGGTCCGGATTTAAACTGAGCGACGACGTTTGATGTGACGTTTTTTGGGAGTTCAACGGACAGTTTTTTTGGGGGAAAAATAAGGCGGGAAAAGACGAGAATAAACGAAAACCACACACACACACACACACACACACTCACACACAGGTTACTGCAGGGATATTCAAATGCAGGTAACATCGTAAACTTAATTATTGAAGGTGGTTTTTTTGTCACAATCCTCCATCAGAAAGACTCTTCGGAAGCATTTCATAACTCGGAAAAAACTTGAAGCAAAGAATCGTTATTTTCTTCTTCTCTTTTTTTCTGTTATTCCTCATTTTTTCCTCAACTAGAGTTCATTCAGCTTACAACCAAAAACAAATATAACTGCCAACACGCGCTCTCCTTTTTTTCTCCTCCCCACCAGCTTTATTATTATTATTATTATTATTATTATTATTATTATTATTATTATTATTATTATAATTAATATCTATGAATCCATTCTGGGTTTTATAGACCGAACTGAGCGAGCACAGATTCAGGATCTCGAAGTAGCTGCTGGACTTTTTTTCCGTTTGTGTTTCAGAAAGACAATAAAACATTTTTTAAAAAGCTGATCTAAAGCTGTAGCTCTCTAAACTTTGCTCAGTTCGTGGGGTTTTTTTTTGGGGGGGGGGGGGGGGGGGGTACCAAACAAATTTTTTTTCTGTAATTTTTCGTCAGCAATTTTTTTCCCGTAATTTTTTCGGTAACACATTTTTTTCGTAACTTTTTCGTCAGCAATTTTTTTTTTTTCGTAATTTTTTCGATAACACATTTTTTTCCGTAATTTTTCGTCAGCAATTTTTTTTCCCTCGTAAACTTTTCGGTAACAATTTTTTTTCCCATAATTTTTTCGGTAACTTTTTCCCCATAATTTTTCCCGTCAACATTTCTTTCGTAATATTTTCCATGACAATTTTTTTTCTCGTAACTTTTTCGTCAGCAATTTTTTTCCCCCTGTAAACTTTTCGGTAACAATTTTTTTTCCCCAAATTTTTTATGTGACAAATTTTTTCCGTCAACATTTTTTTCGTGATTTTTTCGCTAAGAATTTCTTTATTTTTCTGTAATTTTTTCGTTAAACTTTTTTTTTTTTTTACTGGATTATTTCTGTCGTCTTCCTCGAGTGTGAACTTCCAGAAACACTCCACCAAAGGTTTTTTTTCCCCCGTTTTTATTTGCAGAGTGTTTTACACGTTTGCACGTTAGCATCACAGGACTTCCGATCCGATCCGGTCCTGCTCCGAACCTCAACAATCCACAAGAAACCACTTTGGTTAATTTGTGGCTCCTCCTGAATCCTGCTACTCCTTTTTTTTCTTTTCTTTTCTTTCTCCCTTTCTTTTTATTGTCTTTTTTTTGGGTATTTCATTCATTTAATTCTCACTGATTCACTCCGGTTACTGATGTTAGACTTTCACTTCACCTCATTGATCGTCATGATATTGTTATTTATCATCATATTGATTAGTTTTGTTTCTTTTTTTTTTAATTAAAGTGTTGCTCAGTATGTGGTTTGTTCCGGTTTTAGGGCTCAGCTGGATCTCTGTAACACACACACATACACACACACACTCAAATAAACTGGATTCACCAAAAGAAGTGGGACACTAGTGTGCATGTACTTAAACACTTCCAGCTCATTTCTACGGCTACTGGTGCTAGTTTCTAATTACTCGGAGTAAATGAAGACGTTTCGGATTCCTCCTCCTCTTCTTCTTCTTACAGCGACCTCCACTGCCACACGCCAGGATGCACCCTCGCTTTCTTTATTATGTCATATCTTATCCTCCTGTCTTTTTATGAGTGGGTCTCAGAATTTGAGTCTAGAGGAGCGTAAATGTGGAGGAAAGGTTCAAGCCCCTGATTCTACGTCTTTTTTTTAACCCTCTTGTTGTCCGACGAAAGGCTTTAACTCATAAATGAGGTGTAATTTAATTTAAATGAGGCCTTTTGATAATGATTCCCAAAAAAATTATGTATAAAACTTAAAAGAATTTATACTTTACTCTTCAATTTTTGGGGTCAATTCAATGAAAATAGTGATGATTATAGTCATAAAGTAACATCCATTTGATTTTCAGGTAATTAAGACAAAATAAATCCATATATTTTTGACCCGCGGGCAACAGGAGGGTGACGATTTCAGGTTTTTCTGGTTCCTGTTTTTTTGAATTGAGTAAAAAAAAAGTTACACAAAAGGAGGCCGAGGCTAAAACAGCACACAGCTAACGATCTCAACATTAACTGGTGAACAAATAGCCGTGTATTATATTTTTGTCATTTTTCGGCTGTTTTGGGGTTTTGTTTCCTTTTGGGTGTATTTTCCTGCTTCTTGTTGCTGCACCACCTGCAAACTGTTATTGTTATTGTACATATATATATATATATGAAAAAAAAAAACTGTGTGAAAGTCATGTGTAATAAATTAGCTTTGGAATATGATTGTTTGGAAACCAGCTTTTCTTAGTTTACAGACCAAAGGGGACGAAGAGGACCAACAGATTTCTCCGCTCTTGTGAAAATATTCTTGCTTTGTCTTTAAAAAAAAAAAAAAATTATATATATATAAAAAAAACAAGTGTGCTGTCCTCACCGCCTTGAAATCTGACTTTTTAAATCACTGCACCGTATTTAACTTTCGTGTCGTCCTCCCGGGTCAAATTGACCCCGTCTGTTTCTTCTTTCCTCCCTTCCTTCCTTCCTTCTCTCTTTCTTTCCTTCCTCTCTCTTTCCTCCCTTCCTTCTTTCATTCCTCCATCCCCCTTCCTTCCTCCCTCCTTCTTTCCTCCGTCCTTCCTTATTTCCTCCCTCCCTCCGTATCTTTCTTTCCTCCCTCTACCTTCCTCCCTTTCTCCCTCCCTCCTTCCTTCCTTCTGTCCTTCTTTCCTTTCTCCCTCCCTACCTCCCTCCCTCCTCTCTTTCGTTCCTCCCCCCTACCTTCCTCCCTTCCTTCTACCCTCTGTCCTTCCTTCTTTCCTCCCTTTCATTTCCTCCCTTCCTTCTTCCCTACTTTCCTTCCTTCTTCCTCCCTCCCTTCCTTCTTCCTTCCTTCCTCCCTCCTTTCTTTCCCTCCTCCCTTCCATCCTTCTTTCCTCCGTCCTTTCCTTCCTTCTTCCTCCCTTCCTTGACTCGAGGACAACAGGAGGGTTAAACACGATGATGAAGAGGAGGATGATGATGATGGTGCAGTATGAGCTTGCAGATGCAGCCAGCTGTCGGTGTTGTTGGCGTGGTAACTGATCGTTTTGGGGTTTTTTTTATGGGAATTTATTGGATTTATTATTTGTCATCTTCTCTTTTGTGGCTCTGCTTTTCTTCTTTTTGAAGCTTTTTACATCAATCTGCAGCGTTGACGTCTGAGTGACGTTCAAGAGCGAACACTTCTTCCTTCTGTAGATGCAGGTGGTGGATTATTGGTTTTTTTTGGTTTAGTTTTTATTTTTTTGTTCCATTCACGAGACCAGCAGCATTTTTGCACAAGATGGGAGGAGCCATGTCAAGAAAACGAGACTTTTCTTCAACAATAATGTAAAAAAAAAACAACAACAAAAAAACCAAGTTGACGTTGTGAACTTTTCAGTGGAGTCAGAATGGTTTCTATTAAAAAGAACAATTTTGTACCGTCGCCTCTTTCTTTCTTTCATTACATTTAGTTGTTTTAAGCTGCTTATTAAATTCTCTCTGGTGATAATCAGACAATAACCGACCTTTTTTTTTTAAAGCAGAATTATTATGTTTGTTTCTTAATTCAACAAAGTCGTATAAATCCAACGTTAGTAAAACATTGTCGGCTCTGATTCAACCGTAAATAGTCAAACTTTGTATTTTCATGAAGTTAGAAGTTGTTTTGATTCAGCGGTGTCAAACATGAGGCCCGTGGGCCAGAATCGGCCTTCTTTCCCTTCCTGTCTATTTTTCCTTCCTTCCATTTGTCCTGCCTACCTTCCCTCCTTCTTTTCCTTTCTTCCTTCCTTCTTTCCTTTCTCCCTCCTTCCCTTCCTTCCATCTGTCCTTCCTCTTTTTTCCTTCTTTCCTTCCTGTATTTTTCCTTCTTTCCATGTCCTCCCTCCCTTTCTTTTTCCTTCCTGTCTATTTTTCCTTGCTTCCATCTGTCCTTCGTCCCTTTCTTTCTTTTTTTCCTTCCTTCTTATCCTTCCATCTGTTCTCTCCCTTTCTTTCTTTTTCTTTTTGCCTTAACCTTCATTTGTTCCTTCCATCTTTCCTTCCTGTCTTCTTTTCCTACCTTCCATCTGTCTGTGTCCTTACTTCCTTCCTCCCTCCCTTCTATCCTTTTTTCCTTACGTGTGAAACATCTTCAAATGGGTATTTTTTCAGACAATGTAACATATAAACTTATATTTTTATAATTATATATAATTTAATAAACTTTAACCAGCAATCTGCTCTTTAAGTTGGAGATTCTTGAGACTACAGCAATGTAATATTCAACTTAAAATAGTAATTTCACACCATTTTTTTCACAAAGGTATTTTAATTATTGCAATAAAATGTGAAATTTACTTGTAGATAATTATTCTTTAACAACAACAAAAAAGGCCACACTCTTAATTTGTATAATTTGACCTTTATTGAACAAAATATCAAAGACGACAGCAGTGAGAATAAATTCAACACAAAGATTCAGCCAGCAGATGTCACTACTTTCACTGCCAAACTCTTAGTAAATGTGGTTAGTCGCCAGTTATTTCCTCCTTCAGGTAGGAAAAGGAGACACAGTGAGGTTTTTTTTCAGGAGATTTTTGTACCATCAGCTCGACGCATTCGTGGTCCCGCTGTCCACAAACATGGAGCTCAGACCAGCAGAAAAACAAGGAGACAAAAGCCGAAAATGAAATGAAGAAAAACTGAATCTGCTTTCTTGAAATGGCTCCAAAGTTTAAACATGGAGATTAAACCTTCAAATAAAAGAGGAAAAAAAGGCCGAAATGTAACTTAATGACTTGAAGTTTTGCAGATGTAGATGAGAACAGATTTATTATTTTATTAACCCTTGTGTTGTTCTCGAGTCAAGGAAGGAAGGGAGGAAGAAAGGAAGGGAGGAAGCAAGGAAGAAGGAAAGAAAGGAGGGAGGGAGGGAGAAAGAAGGAAGAAAGGAGGGAGGAAGGAAGAGAGGAAAGGAAAGAAGGAAGGGAGAGAAGAAGGAAGGAAAGGAGGAAGGGAAGAAGGAAGGAAAGTAAGGAAGAAGGAAAGGAGGGAGGAAGGAAGGGAGGAAAGGAGGAAGAAGGAAGGAGGAAAGAAGAACGGAAGGAAGGAAGGAAGGAAGGAAGGAAGGAAGGAGGGAGGGAGAAAGGAAAAGAGGAAGGGAGGAAGGAAGGAAAGAAGGATAGAGGAAAGAAGTAAGGGAGGAAGGAAAGGAAGGAAGGAAGGAAGGAAGGCAGGAAGGAAGGAAGGAAGGAAGGAAGGGAGGAAAGAAGGAACAGTCAAAACAGACTGTTCCTGTTCCTAAGAGTGTCCTTCCACTTCTTTCTTCTTCCTTTTTCTTCCTCCTTGTTTTTCTGCTGTTTACACGTCAAACATGTTTTAGTATCAACGCTACACAGACGAGGTCACTTCTTCACATCGCTCTCCTTCTATATAAACAGCAGCCAACACACACACACAGTAATAATTCAGGCTGTCGGAGCACATTTTTTTTATCAATAATGTTATATAATATATTATATAAGATTTAATCTCACACTCTCTCATCCTCCCACTTTGTCAAACTCTGTCTTTGCAGGATTGTCGTTGCAAAAAAAGCTTCATTGAATGTAACAGCTTGGAAAAGGATCGTAGCTCAGATGATTTCTGTTAAAAACCTTTTTTTTTTTTTTTTTTTAAAGGTGATAATTAACGTACAGTTTTATCTTTAAGTTTTATCTCGGATTAAATGATCTAAAATGGAAGCGTTTTATCCCGAGAGATAATGATTCAGTTTTTTAGATTATTTAAAGACCGTGTAAAGTGAATTCAGACGTTTTCTTCTAAACACATTAAATAGGTCATAAATGTATTTCTAAAAAATGTGTAAAAAGCATTTCAACCATTTAGATTTGAATTGTGGAGATAAATTCACAAACTGTGTTTCAACATTTCTGTGTTCAGGATTTAATGGTCAGGTCTGAAAATCTCCGCCGGGTTACGTAACGCAGCGGTTAACCAATAGCCCGGTTACACACCAGAGCCTAACCCCCCCCCTGCTGCTGTAGAGGTATGAATACATTCAGCGCACACTACTACAGTCTACTGTTAGCCAGTTAGCTGAGTTAGCCGCCGAGCTAGCCGCCGAGTTAGCCACCGAGCTAGCAGCAGAAAGCTCTCAGACCTAGCATCCATGTTTCTGGTAGAGGTGGTGACTTTGATTGACAGGTGACACTTGATAGGGGGCGGGGCTTCAGCAGACTCGGCGGGCACTCCCACAGCGTTTGTGAGCAGAGATAGAGGCTGATTTTTACACAATTTTAAAGCCTAATTTCATATATTTGGAAATTTTTTTAATCATTCAAATTTGGCAGGGTGGTTAACAACACACTTTTCTGTGGTATGTCAAACTCAGAACACATATTTATTCTTACTTTACACAGACTTTAAAGATTTGTCGTTATTTCAGGACAAAAAGTCACAGGAAAACATTTTATTATGTTGAAAAAAACAACAACTAAATAGTAACAATCCAAACATATCGGGCTGAAATTAATAATTAAAAAAAAAGTTAATAAAATAGTTAAAAGCCGAGCTCTTCCTTTGAGCTCGGTCGGACGTTTTCCAGCCGAAAGTATCGTCAGCTGACATTTTCCAAGCTTCTGATTGGCTCCGAGATCGGGAGAGTCGACTAATTAAAAAAGCGTGAAGCCGCGAGGAAACAGCAGACTATATACAGGAAGTCATAGTGCTTCTGTTGGGGACTACTTTCAGTGGCGGATGAATCCACATTTTGCAGTAGGACGGTTGAGCTGATTTGTCTCTGCAAAAAAAACAAACTGACAGATATGCTTTTTTTTTCTTTCTTTTTTTTTTCTTAATGAACTGACCCTTTAAAAATGAAAAAAAAGAGGTGCGATTTTCACAGTGACGAGTTTTTGTTATAATGAAAAAAAAAAAAAAAAAAAAGAAATAGTCCAGCAGGTTTTAAGAAGTTTAACCCTTTAAAAAGAGAGGCAGCGGCTGATTTTAAAGTGTCTTTACTTTCCTGCTTCTAACAAAAAAAATAACATTAAAAAGCAACAAAAAAAACCCAACATAACATCCGTCTTCTTGTTGCCTCTTAACTGTTGCTATGGCTACCATGAAGACGATGCATAGTTAAAAAAAAAACTCTTCCCTGCGAGCGAGGGATGTGCTGACAAATAAAAATAAAAAAACACACAAAGCTGTAAACACTGAACAACCTCGTAACGAAGGCGGCAGAATCAAACTAGACTAGAAAATATAGATATCGCTCCTCATCTTCCTCTGGAGACTGAAGAAGATCTGGATCACTGCTGCTGGGTTTCTGCACTGACGGAGGTTTAAAAATAATAATAATAAAATTAAAATAAAGACTTCACAGGAGGTTTTTTTTTAACACTATGAGGAACGTTCACTGCTCTAAATGATCACTTGACCCTTTTTTAACCCTTTACATACTGTTCATTATTGACATTTGACAGCTTGTAGAATCACCACAAATGTCTTTAACCAGCGATTCATTATCTGATCGCTGAAGCTAAAAAAAAAGTCGAATGCTTGATTGTTTTAGCTTTTTTTTTAAATGAGCGATCTAATAGCACAACTTTTGGACTGTGGGAAATGTTAAACGGGCCTGTTTCACAGCTTTCTGACGTTTTAATAGACCAAGGGATGAAAATAATAATAAACACTAATCGCTTGTATTAATAAGCCTGTATAATCTGCACTTACAAAAAGTAAAATTCCCCTCTGGAGGGAACTTTCCTGAAAAGATGGAAATGTTTTCTTCACTTGTCCTCCAGAGGAAAAATGTTACTTCCTAGCTGCAATCTTCACAACTGTTAATTAGGGTTTTTTTTAACCCTCCTGTTGTCCTCGAGTCAAGGAAGGAAGGGAGGAAGAAGGATGGAAGGGAGGGAGGAAGAAGGAAGGGAGGAAGAAGGAAGGAAAGGAGGGAGGAAGGAAGGAAAGGAAAGGAGGGAGGAAGGAAGGAAGGAAGGAAGGAAGGAAAGGAAAGGAAAGAAGGAAGGGAGGAAGGAAAGGAAGGAAGGACGGACGAAAGAAGGAAGGTAATAGGGTTGAAGGAAAGAAGGAAGGAGGGAGGGAGGGAGAAAGGAAAAGAGGAAGGGAGGAAGGAAAGAAGGACAGAGGGTAGAAGGAAGGGAGGAAGGTAGGGGGGAGGAAAGAAAGAGAGAAGGAGGGAGGGAGAAAGGGGGATGGAGGAAGGAAAGACAGAAGGGAGGAAAGAGAGAGGAAGGAAAGAAAAGAGAGAAGGAGGGAGGGAGGAAGGATAGACGGAAGGAAGGGAGGAAAGAAGGAACAGTCAAAACAGACGGGGTCAATTTGACCCGGGAGGACGACACGAAGGTTAAAGTAGTTTTACGTCTATTTGATCGTCCACGTAGAAGCTCAACAGCTGTTTTTTTCTTTTTTCCCAGGTCGTTGTTGGTCAATGTCGTCACTTTTTCACATATGGAAAAAAAAAAACTTCCTCAGTAGAATTCCCGTTTTTTCGATGTGGAAAGTCGAGAGGAAAAGCAACAGAAGAGAAATGTTTCAAATTGAACATATACATATATATATTTAACCGAGCCTGTGAGAAGGTTCCTGAATCCAGCACGATTCATTCTTGAGTAAAAAACAAACAAACAACAACAACAAAACAAAAGGAAAAAGTGACGGAGGTTGTTTTTTTTTTTTAAAAGACGAGCACTTTCCAGCCGGAGTGGACGAAGGAGCAGCCGAAGAAGAGGCAGTCCACCGCCTGGTCCACCAGCCAGTCGAACACCACCTCCCTGCTCCCCGAGCCGATGGTCACCCTCAGCTTGAAGTTGCCTCCCTCGCTCAGGTTGTTGTTGCTGATGGGGAACAGGCTGACCACCTCCATGTCAAAGGTCACGGCCGAGCCCAAGGTGATGGCCGGCAGCTGGTTGGTCATCTCTTTACCGTTGACGAAAACGGCACCTGAGGAAGAAAGAAAAAAAGAAAGAAAGAACAAGAAGTAGGAGAAGAGAAGGAAAGAAAGAACAAGAAGTAGGAGAAGAGAAGAAAGAAAGAAAGAAAGAAAGAACAAGAAGTAGGAGAAGAGAAAGACAGACAGACAGAGAGAAAAAAAGAAAGAAAGAAAGAAAGAAAGAAAGAAAGAACAAGAAGTAGGAGAAGAGAAAGAAAGAAAGAACAAGAAGTAGGAGAAGAGAAAAGAAAGAAAGAAAAAAAGAAAGAAAGAAAGAAAACACAAGTAGGAGAAGAGAGAGACAGAAAGAAAGAAAGAAAGCAAGAAAGAACAAGAAGTAGGAGAAGAGAAAGACAGACAGACAGACAGAAAGAAAGAAAGAAAGAAAGAAAGAAAGAAAGAAAGAAAGAAGACATTGTATTACTCAGTGTGCATTAGTTAACACCATAAGTACATTTTTACTTTATTTCTTGTTTTGTTTTACACTGTAAAGCACTTTGAATTGTTTGAAAGGTGCTTTATTTATATAAAGAATATTTGACCTATTAATGGCTGTGATGCTAATTTCACCATGTTAAATCCCATTGATTTAAGCTAACAACATTAGCAATAAGAACCCTTGTAATCTGTTTACGTTCACTCACAGAGCAGAGAGAAGCAGAGGGAGGAGAAATCATCTTCCAGGACATTTTACTTGTGTTTTCAATGACTGGAAAAGTGGTCAATAATTTTCCAGGTTTTCCAGGACTCGTGGGAACCAGGCGGGGAGTTCTGGTCCTCTGAAATGAGGCCAACGCTGAAGTAACTTAAAACTGCATTCTATCAAAAGGCCACCAGGGGGCGACCGTTTTGGTGTCAAAAGGACTTCCGTCTCTATACAAGTCAATGGAGAATTCACCAACTTCTCACTTGATTTCTAACCTCAGTAAACGTTTTCAACATGTGTTTATGGTCTCAATCGCTAGTTTAAAGCCTTCTTCAATGCAGTATGATGTTCATTTGGGACATTTTGGCCTCCCTGATTTTATATTTGACGATAAAGCAGGGTATACATTAGGGCGTGGCTACGTCGTGATTGACAGGTTGATTGGTTCACAGGTTCAGGAGGGCGCCTCATGCTCCTCCTGATGCCCATATAAGTAGAATCCGTGTTTTTATTTTTCCCAGCATGCACCTGAAATGTTCAAGATGGCGCTGCTCAGATCTGAAACTATTGGCCTCCGAGCAGCAGGCCACAAACCAATGGGTGACGTCACGGATGTTACGTCCATTTCTTATATACAGTCTATGGTGGGAACCCTGTTTATTTATTCTCACTCTCATTAAAAAATACATATGGTGTGACTTTAGTGAGGCTCTGTAAGATGTTTTCTCAAGTCTGTGGAATAGGAGACGCAGCTCGACAACATTTAATATAAAATGGTATTTTGACGCGGATGAAATGAAGGATTTGCATCACATAATTCAATTTGTGGTCAAGGATGCCGACAGGAAGAAATCTGAGCTGTTAGTTCATGGTTGAGTTCGTCCGATCAGCCTCTGTGTATGTGTGTGTGTGTGTGTGTGTGTGTATCAGCGTACCGTTGGTGGAAATACAGACAGCCTGATCTCTCTGAAATGACTCCAGTCCGCTCCCGTTGTCCACACAGACACCCAGAGCGTCCCTCCGATCCATCTGGCCTGCCGCAGAGATCCTACACACACACACACACACACACACACGAAACACAAAAACAGCAGTTAGATTAATGTTAATTTCCACAAGTCAACAGGTTATATACTCATTAACATAGTTGCTCCAGCTGTAGATGTATAGATGTACTGTGTGTGTGTTGTGTGTGTGTGTGTGTGTGTGTGTGTGTGTGTATGTGTTGCTCACCTGAAGGTCAGTGTCTGTCCGCAGAAGTAGGTGGGTGCGTTGGAGTAGAGGACGGGGCAGCGTGATTGGGAGGACTCGTTACGCAGAGCGATGTTCTTCCTGCTGCTCAGGATGTAACCGTCAGTGCCTGGACACCACTCTGTATGAAGACACACACACACACACACAGAGACAGAGACAGAGAGAGAGAGAGAGAGAGAGAGAGAGAGAGAGAGAGAGAGAGAGAGAGAGAGAGAGAGAGAGAGGAGATGTTACTTGGACTGTTTGTATCCCTCTGTGAATCATTATGAATGTTGACACTGGAGCTGTTGGATTCTGGGTGTGTCTGCTGATGGATTCGCACATCTGTCCGAGAGACAGAAGCATGACAGATATTTAACACACAAGCATTAACTCCTGACTTCTGGACGTCCTGGTGGCCTCGCTCAAGGTTTAAGACGGCGTGCGACCATTCCCTTCATCATGTCCTATATCTTAGCTCTTTACTCATTAATTTTTTTTTATAAAAAGGTGAAAATGCTGCTTTTTCTGGACAGCGGAGCATCCAGATGTGGTGCAAAATGCTGTTATATATATATACAATAATGGTTGCATCATAAGCCACCGCTGTGTGTTACCCTTCAGTTTAAAGTTTATAAAACATAAATCTATATTTGTCTGTGTTTATTTTACCTCCAGTGGAATCCAACAACGCAGATACTTTTGATTCAAGTTTTTGAGATATCCACCTCAGAGAGGTTTTCTGCGTTCATGCCAGTAAAATCTGTAAGCCTGTACATTTTTTCTTCTTCTTGAAAAACAAACACATTTTGACAGTCTAAACGTGCCCGAAAACTGACGAAAATTTACACACATGCCAGACCCGGTGAAAATGTTGATATTTAATGGTTCACAGGAATGAGCGTTGCAAAATTGTTCAGCAGCGTCCCCTAGGAACATTTAAAAAAATTGAGCCCCTCACTCGAGATTGACATAGACTAACGCAATTCGGTAAACATATATATCATATAAAGACTCACAAAAAAGTCTCTTGGACTCATACCCTAACTCCAACAGGAAGTCAGCCATTTTGATTAGAAATTCAGATTTTGGCGACATTTTTGCGATTTCCACGCCTCGTACTTTAACAAAGTCCTCTTAGAGATTTATCCCGGCTGACGTCAAAGTTACTCAGTTTCATCTTAAGACCTTGAAGACAAAAAGTTATCAAAATCTTTTGCCTCTGTTATCCGACCCACTTCAAATTTGCTCTGTGTCATCTTAAGACCTTGGAAATTAAAAGTTATGACAATCTTTTGCTTCCAATAAACCTGATGGTGATGATGAATTTCGCTGTTTCGGGGTGGAGCGGGGCAACAAGGGTCCGTTCATCACTGCTTGCAGCCTTAATCAAATTTATTTTTTGACACATTATCTATTTAGCCCTTGTGAATGTCGTTCTGACCACCGACTGGTCAACCAACCACGAAACAAAGGGCTCATGCACATCCCTACACTATACTAACAGCATACTAACATTTCAAGCCCACCAGCATCAGTTTGACCCCATTAAAAAGCTCTGAGGTGAGTCTTCACCCACCGTGCGGTGCCAGCGTGGTGTATCCTGTCTGCGGGATGCTCCAGGGGCTCCACTCGGTGCGACCCTCCCCGCGGGCGCACACCCTAAACAAATAATCAGTGTGAGGGTCCATGTGGAGAACCAGGAACTCGCAATCCCGACCGATGTAGGCATCCTCGTACTGGCTCCCCCCGGTGCCCGAACGGCGGAACTGCAGCCGATAATCTGCGGCGGCAAAGTCCTCGTCCACCTGATGCACACGTATAATAACTCTTCAGTATATTTAAAATGTATTTGACGTATGTGTGTGTGAGTATTCTCTCTTTGTTTGAGCCCCCTTCCCTTTGCTCACCTTACACCAGCGGACCAGGATGCCGCCCGGTCGCTCCTGCAGCTCCTCTATTTGGACGGGCGGGTGCGAGGAGACGCATCCATGGCGGGACACTCGCTCCCTCAGCAGCCCCAGCAGGGAGTCGTCCAGCTGGGCTGAGACACACGGCACGTCCACCAACGCTGGTACCTCTGGTAGACTGAAAAAACGCACAGATACATGTTAGAAAAGACTTGGATAGAGAGAATAACTGCACACTGTGAATATAAAAACACCAGGATGTAACAGAATCGCTGTAGAAGATGGTTACAGGTGCAGTTAGTGTCGGTCCTACCTGTCCAGTTGGATGTGCATGGCTTTCTTCGTGAAACTGCCCAGTTTGTCCTCCTTTTCTCCAAGACCACAACGCAGAGCTGCCTCCCCTGGAGAGACAAACACAGAGGTTATATTCAACACTTATATGAGAAGGTTTGCAGACAAAAAACAAGCTTTAATTTGGAAGATTTTGGAGAAAATTGAAGAAAAATTGAGTATTTGCCAGGGTGACACCTACAAATGTCTGACCAAACTGTCAAATAGCTAAAGATATGTAGTATTCACTTCCTTCCTGGAAATAAAAGAGACATTTTACAGATGTGCAGCAGATGTGAGTGTTGTATTTCGGAGACCCACCCTCCCTCAGCAGCTCGTCGGCCTGGCCCACCCCATGCTCGATGAGGCTCTGGCAGTCGTCCAGCGGTTTGACGCTGTCGGCCTCGATGGTGTCCACCTCGGCCAGCAGGGCGGTCAGTCGCTCCGTCAGCAACCGGCCTGCCGCTGCCTGCAGCTCTGTGAAGTGCCTCCGTAGAGCCTCGCGGGCCTGACCCGAACTCCCCCGGACCTGAAGGACAAAGACAGACGAGGAGGAGGAAGATGAGAAGAAGGTGAAGGAATGACGACAACTGGAATGTCCTTTGGTTTTGTTAAAAGATGCGGAAACGGCACAAAGCTTACTTAATAATAATAATAATAGTTTAATATCATCCTGCTTCATGTTTACAGTTTCAAACACAGTGTAGAGATGGACAGCTGGACACTGCAGTAAAATATGTCTTAATCCTTTATCTATAAAAATGATTATCAAAGATGTTCTCGAACTATCAGAAGGTCTGTGGAAAGAAAATGTTTGGCAAATACCGGACATACTGGACAGAAACTTTTATGTAAACTTGTTGGTTTCCCGTCTACAAACAGTCAAAGATGTGTGTGTGGAGCTATTATTTTATTTAGTGCATAATTGTGTGTATTTAAAAAACTTGTGAAGTAAAGTCTGTGATGTAGGTCGGTCCCCAATAAACCATTTAGAGCTTTAAAGAAACAAACAAGTAAAAGAAGTTTAAAATCTATTCTAAAAAGATACTGGGGGCTAATGATGTGCAGCTACAACTGGAGTAATATGCTCACTTTTCTGTGTTTTTAATTAAAAATCTTGTGAGTAATGATTCTTCAAGTGACTGCTTTGGTAGTCCAGTAGTCCAATCTGTTAGAAATGAATGCATGAATAAGTTTGTAGATAGGGAACATCTGTATTTTGGCAATATTTCTCAAGCTCAAGCTGTTTTTAGTCACCTTCATTAAATGAGACTTAAAATTCAACTCTGAGTCAAGAACAATGCAAGGTGTTTGGTGAGAGAGTAAAAGTCTTTGCAATGAAAACAGGAACTGATAAATACCATTTCCACAAGGGTTTAATGGCGCCATTTTCCCCACCAAAAAATGTAAACAAGTAGGCTGAAAAAGATCAAGGACTGTGGAGTAGCTCCTCAACTGGGAGCGTGATTATCCCTCAAATGAAAGGAAGATAAGGAACTATAATAATGGTCATGTGTTGACAACTAGTGAAAACTCAGACCGCCATCATTACTACGCTGCACAGAGTGGCTCAGACTTTCGTCACTGGTCAGGAAGCTCTCCGGCATGTAGTCGTGTTTCAGTTCCTCTTTGCAAATAACACTTTTATACACAAATACGCACGCACACACACGCTTATACACATGTATGTATGAGCATAAAAAAAGATTTCACAATGACTACACAGAGAGCGCGATAAAGAGATAGCAGGAAACAGAAGGCTGATTGACAACTGAGCTGCAGCTGATAAGGCCGGGACAGTTTGACTATGAGAATGGAAAACACACTGGGCTTTTGCCAGAATACACACTCAACTTTCTGTGTGTGTGTGTTTGTGTGAGAGAGTGTGTGTGTGTGTGTGTGTGTGTGTGTGTGTGTGTGTGAGGTAACACACAGGACATTTTCCACTGGAGCCATCGCATCATTTCCTGACTGACTATCAGCACAGAGCAGACAAGCAATGATCAATATTTTGAAGCTGGTTAAAAATATATATGTAATAATAATAATAATAGTCAAACTAAAAATATCATTAAACTATTTGTCTCGTGTTGGGAGGAGTTAATCTGACATTTGACAGGACAGAAATAGTTTCTTCCTCCCCACTTCCAAATGTTTGTACTCCTCCTCTTGATGCAGCAGTGATAGTATTGTCTGAGATTTTTAAACATATTCTGGTGTCTCCTGCTCTTATATTAGTCATTGTGGCTGTGTGTGTGTGTGTGTGTGTGTGTGTGTGTGTGTGTGTGTGTGTGTGTCTGTTTCCTGGATTTCTGTCCTCTGCCGCTGAGACGTCTCCTCTGTGGGAAAAAAAAGGAGGTGATGGAAAACAAACGCCACCGCGAACCCGATCCAAGATAATGTAACGACAGAGCAGCAGCTGGGACGGGGCGGAGGGCGTCTCACACACACACACACACACACACACACACAACTTCAAGCATGTGTCACAGATTTTTATCAACATTTTTATACTTGTCTGAACGCACAGCTTCCAAACACAAACTGTGAACTATGAATTAAGAATGAAGCTTTTATGTGTATGTGTGTGTGTGTGTGTGTGTGTGTGTGTGTGTGTGTGTGTGTGTGTGTGTGTGTGTGTGTGTGTGTGTGTGTGTGTGTGTGTGTGTGGCCGTCCTAAAACAATTAAAAACACATCAGTGAGTCATGCCGCTGCTCTGGGTGACCATTCCTTCACTATCAAGACAATAGTTAGTGTAGTTTGCTTAGAGACGGCTCCAAAAGACGAATAACAGCGATCATATTTTCAGTTTCGGAGAGTACGTAGTTCGCCACCGAGCATAAAAACTCAAAAGCGTATTTCTGTTGTGGAAAATTCAGATGTTTAACTCGGGTTAGGCGGATTACACACATGCAATAAACCAAACAAACAACGAGACGAGACTGAGCTACACAAACAAGCAAAACAGACCAGAAGTTTCGATCTCTTCGCATTTTGCTGTTGATTCAGAGATCATGAAGAGCTGCAGTCGGAATAAAAAGTGTTAATTGTGCTTGTCCTTTAAAAAAAATGTTGATTTAACATCTCCGAGTTACTGCCGTCACAGCCTCCGTGTGGACCGAAAACTAAAGAGATGAGGTGACGTTGTGATCGATTTCACAGAACCTTTAAACAACAAATACAAAAATCTGAATTTAGATGAAAGGATTTAGGTTGCGTTGTAATCTAAAGCTCATACGTCTGAATCATCTGATGATGACTCGGCAGTAAATGTGGCTGAAAGAGAGATGGAGAAGATGATGAATACTTTCCCCCTCTCTTTTACTTTCTTTCTGCTTTTCACATTAAAGCTCATCTCAGAAACCAGGACTTATACTAGTTCAGGTTTCTACCAAAAAAAAAAGCAATCAGTGGTTTTAAGCAGCGGCTCCTAAAAAATGTGGTCCGGGGGTCTTCTGTCGTATAGTTTATTATAATTATACACCACGCTTGCTCGTATCCACCACACGCTCGGCAGCATGCAGAGTTATCCACATTAAAAATTCCTCTCAGATAAATCAGAATAAAACATTTTTCTCTGACTTTTAGCCCACGACTCTGTGAGCTGCAGCGCGTCTGGTTTCTATCAGCAACCGAGCTGAAAACACTACTTAAATCCATCAGAACTTATTATTAACTTATTATTTCATTATTATTATTGTTATTCTTGTTATTGTTCAGAGCTGAGGAAACTTTTGCATGACAGACAAATAATCTAAAAGCTAAATATATATATATAAAAAGTCTACTTATAGCTGAGTCAGCATTCCTGGATACACAGCCACTAATGGATGGTCATGGTTGTGTAAATGTGAGAATATGCAGATGTTTATATGCTTTTTTTCAAAGTACAGCTGAGTCTGATGGGAGTTCATTTGGTTTTACATTTAAAGCGACTTATCAATAATGTACTTTTAATTGATCTTATTCTTTGACCGTCTTTATCTCTGTGCTCTGAGCTCCTCGTTGCTTTATTTTATCTGCTTTGTTTGATTTTATTTCTTCTCTAAAGCACTTTGGAGCTTTGTTAAAAAAAAAAGTGTTACGTTATTATTATTATTATCCTGTCATGAATTGATGTGTTACATAAGTGGAATAACTTTTAAATAAACAAAACAAAATCAATCGATCAATATTTATTTATATAGCTCCAAATCACAACAAAAGTCACATAAAAAAAAACGTAATAAAATGATTGATAGCTGAAAAATCACCACTCGTCTCTCTTTCTCCATCTCTCCTCTAAGGCTCGCTGGCCGTCCGTAGCAACAGGAAATAGCGGCATTGTTTACTGTGAGCAGCTGGACGGGTAAATGTAGACAGCGGGAGGAAGGAAGAGATAGCGCAGAGAGAGAGAGAGAGAACGAGAGAGAGAGACGAGAGAGAGAGAGAGAGAATACTCCTGGGGTTTTGTTGGGTCGGGGTCTAACACACTTCTGCTCAAGTTTGTTTGAGCAAGTCTGAGTCTGTCACATCTCAAGAGGAGAAACAGGAGACATTTTTACCTTCATAAAAGAAGGAGGTGAAGAAGAAAAGTCCTCCCGAAACCCTCCGAAACCATCTGAAACCTCCTGAAACCCTCCGAAACCTTCCGAAACCCTCTGAAACCATCTGAAACCTTCCGAAACCCTCTGAAACCATCTGAAACCTTCCGAAACCCTCTGAAACCATCTGAAACTGTTGGAAACTACTGTTGGAGCTGAGCACATGACTTTTTCTTTGTCTTCTGAGTGAGGCCTACATTGAAATCAAAAGCCTGACTTGAGTATTCCTCCCCAACCTTTCTTGGAAGCTTCGACCCGCGGGCCGAGAAGAAGACGTCAACCGCGTTGCCCTGAACGACACCCTTTGGCTTGTGTTTAATGTGTCTGTAGAGGAATGAAGTCGCCCTGTCGAGTTGAGAGACCAGATAAAGCAACTATAGACTCCGCTGTGGCTCGCCAATATCTGTGGACAGACCAGCCGCTTCATTTCCTTTACGATCACTTCTCTATCTTTGTGGGCAATTTAGCTGCCTGTGGGTTAACGCCACCTTAAAGTCTGTGTAAAGTCAATTCATTGATTTACTTCTAAACATATTATACATGTTGGAAAATGGTTACAGAAAACATGTGAAAAGGCTGATAACTATGCAGTACTGAATTGTGGAGATAGAGCCTTAAACTGTCTCTCACCGTCTCATTTTTCCTGATTTTCTGAGCCTGCAAAAAAGGGGTATCCCGTGACGCAGTGGCGTCCCCTTGGTCCCTCCACTACTATATAAGACCAAGTATCCGCTCTCCTCAGTGGTTAACCTGCCTAGTGGCCAGTTATTGTTACTACATCTATCACTACTACTACTACTACAGTGTACAGTTAGCCAGTTAGCTGAGTTAGACGCCGAGTTAGCAGCTGAGCTAGCGGCAGAAAGCTCTCAGACGGAGCGTCTATGTTTCTGGTAGAGGTGGTGACTTTGATTGACAGGTGACACTCGGTAGGGGGCGGGGCTTCAGCGAACTCGGCGGGCACTCCCACAGCGTTTGGGAGCAGAGACAGAGGCTGATTTTTACACAACTTTGAAGCCTAATTTCATATATTTGGTGATTTTTTTAATCATTCAAATTTGGCAGGGTGGTTAACAACACACTTTTCTGTGGTATGTCAAACTCAGAACACATATTTATTCTTACTTTACACAGACTTTAAGCGAGAGGAACAACAGCTTTGTTAGCCAGCATCAGGTAACACGCATCCACAGCCTCCACGCTGTGCGCACGTTTATCTGTGTTTATCAAAGCTCGCCACTTTCTCTCTCTCTTGATCGCCATCTTTTTTCTCTCTCTCTCTTCTCTTCTTGTACTAACCACGCACAGACACGTACACATATTCACATCCCCAGACAACACAGACTAAGCTAAGCTACATGCTAAGTAGCCTCAACCTGAACAACGTGTGTGCTGCTGAGCTGGTGTGACCCTCTAAAACCTTCTGCGACACACACCAACAGTATCACTCATGGGGCAGTAACAGGCATAATCTGCTCTAAGGTGTACAGAGACCAGCCTCCTTCAATCAGGGTACACACACAATCCTTCACTTTGTTCCTCCTCAATCAAGAAGAAGAAGGGTCAGTACCTGTTTGCGAGCCTGGTTGAGTCCATGCAGACGCTGCTGGAGTTCACTGCGATAGTTCTGGGCCGCCTCGATGCTTTCTTTCGCCTCCTGTAGCAACACGTCGACCTCCGCAGACATCCTCCCTCCTCCTGATGACACAAGACAACAACATCAGAGGACGGCCGCAGGAATCACTTTCATATATATATTAACCTCATTTTAACTAGTGAGATTATTACATACGATACTTTTGGTTCCAGCTTCTCAGTTGTGAAGGTTTCTTCGTCTTACAGGTGTTAATAAACTAAATATAAACAATACAAAAACGTGCAATATCAGGACGTCATCTTGGCCTTTAGAGGAGCAACTTTCTGACATTTTACAGCCCAAATTTAATCCAGGAAATAATCAGCAGGTTAAATGATTGCAACTCAAGCTTCCATGTGTTTAGTCAGTGCTGATTCAATAAGTTTAGGTACTCAGGAGAGCTGAAACCAATAGTCGATGAAGTGATTAGTTGACCTAAAGACTATTTGAATATTCGATTAATTGTGTCAGTAATATTTCAAGCGAAAACACCAAAAATTCTCACAATCCAGCCTTAAAAATTTGCTGATTTTCTGCTTTTGTTCTGTTTTATATCATCATTAACTGAATATGTTTGACTTCTGGATCGTTGGTCAGATAAAATAAAAAGGTATCTGAAGATGTTATCTCTCTGCAAGAACGAATCAAATCACAGTCATGACGTGATATTTTACGATAAACTAAAATCTTTGAGAATCAGATTTAAGAATTATTTAAATGAAGACGATCAACGAGACTTCTCTACAATAAGAATAAAACCCTGTGAGAGAATAATGGAGCATCCTGCACTGCTAAAGCTACACTGCACTTTAACAGAGAGGATGTGTGGCAACCTTAAAACCACTTCCTGCTACCACCAGCCTGCAACTACCAGCCTGCTACTACCAGAGACTGTATATAAGAAATGGACGTAACATCCGTGACGTCACCCATTGGTTTGTGGACTGCTGCTCGGAAGCCAATAGTTTGGGATCTGAGCAGCGCCATCTTGAAAATTTCCGGTGCATGCTGGGAAAAATAAAAACACGGATTCCACATATGGCCGTCAGGAGGGGCATGAGGCGCCCTCCTGAACCTGTGAACCAATCAACCTGTCAATCACGACGTAGCCACGCCCTAATGCATACCCAGCTTTATCGTCACATATAAAATCAGGGAGGCCAAAATGTCCCAAATGAACATCATACTGCATTGAAGAAGGCTTTAAACTAGCGATTGAGACCATAAATAATAATAATATAATAATAACTTCGATTTATATAGCGCCTTTCAAGATACCCAAGGTCGCTTTACAAGAGTGGGAATAGGGGGGTAAGGGCAGGGTGGGGGTTTAGGGAGGGTAGGCAAGAGAGAAGAGGTGTGTTTTGAGGTACTTTTGGAACTGTGACAGAGAAGTAGCGGAACGGATAGGAGGGGGCAGGGTGTTCCAAAGGGTAGGGGCAATTGCACAGAAAGCCCTGTCACCAAAGGTCTTGAGTCTGGTGCGGGGAGTGCAGAGTAAGTCCTTGCTGGTGGAGCGCAGGGACCGTGACTGGGTGTACGGGTGGAGGAGGTCGGTGATGTACTTGGGTGCCAGTGAGTGAAGTGATTTGTAGGTGAGGAGGAGGATTTTGTAGCTGATGCGTTGTTTGATTGGCAGCCAGTGGAGTTTCTTGAGGATGGGGGTGATGTGCTGCCAGGGCTTGGTGTGGGTTAACACCCTGGCAGCTGAGTTCTGGACATACTGCAATCTGTCTAGGGCTTTGTTGGGGAGCCCAGACAGGACACCATTGCAGTAGTCCAGACGGGAGGTGACAAATGCATGAATGAGGGTTTCGGTGACTGAGTCGGTGAGTGACGGCCGGAGTCTTGAAATGTTACGGAGGTGAAAGAAGGCAGATTTGGAGATGCTCTGGATGTGGAAACTGAATGAGAGTGTGGGGTCCAGGATCACGCCCAGGTTCCGCACTTTGGGAGATGGGGAGGTGGGACAGCCGTCGATGACCAGGGTGAGGTCTCCAACCTTCCTGAGCAGTGGTGCTGGGGCCACCACCATGAGCTCTGTCTTGTTGGTGTTGAGTTTCAGAAGGTTGTTGGTCATCCAGGTTTTAATATCGTGCAGACAGTTGTTGAGTTGTGTTGGTGGGAGTTGTGAGGAGGGCTTGGTGCTGACGTACAGTTGGGTGTCGTCTGCGTAACAGTGGAAACTGAGTCCATGGTTGCGGATGATCTGACCGAGGGGGAGCAAGTAGATGGTAAAGAGGAGGGGGCCAAGGACAGATCCCTGGGGGACACCATGGTTAACTGTTGCAGTGGTGGAGTAGGAGCCTTGCAGAGTGATGTATTGTTTACGGTTGGAGAGGTAAGACTGGAACCAGGAGAGAGCAGTGTCGGTGAGGCCAATGAGCTCAGAGAGACGGGAGAGCAGGATGGGGTGGGAGATGGTATCGAAGGCAGCAGAGAGGTCAAGGAGGATGAGGATGGAAACAAGGCCGTTGTCTGCAGCAATCAGGAGGTCGTTTGTTATTTTGATGAGGGCGGTTTCGGTGCTATGATGGGGTCTGAAGCCCGATTGGAGAGGTTCAAAGAGCTCATGGTGGGACATGTGATGTTGTAGCTGGGCAGCCACTGCTCTTTCCAAGATCTTGCTCAGGAACGGAAGGTTGGAGATCGGACGGTAGTTGTTGGGGTCATCTGGGTCCAGGCCTGTCTTTTTGAGTGTTGGGGTCACGGCTGCCAACTTAAAGCTGGAGGGTACCACACCAGAGCCAAGTGAGGCGTTGATGATGTCAACCACCGGGGGGCAGATGGTGGGGAGACAGGCCTTCAGCAGGGTCGTGGGTAGTGGATCCAGACTGCAGGATGAAGTCCTGGCTTTGGTCAAGAGGTCGAGGACTTGATCAGCATCCAGCAGGGAGAAGGTGGAGAGGCGGCGCTGTGGTGGGCAGGCAGAAGGATGGTACATGTCCTGCCGAGATACTGTGGCCGGCGGGGAGGGTGTAGATGCCTGGAGCTGCTGGTGGATGGTGGCCACTTTCTGGTGGAAAAAGTCCAGGAACCTGGAGCAGAGGTCAGCGGCGTCGGAGGGTTGTGAAGCGTCGGGAGGGTCAAGAAGGCGGTTGATGGTGGAGAAAAGCATTTTCGGATGCTTTTGTTGGCTGTTAATAAGTGTGGAGTAATGGACTGTTTTTGCCTGGGTGAGAGCCTCTTTGTAGCACTGGATGTGGTCTCTGTAGGCTTCGAGGTGGACAGTGAGGCCGGATCTTTTGTGAAGCCTCTCAAGCCGGCGCCCCGTGGACTTAAGCCTCCGCAGCTCTGGGGTAAACCAGGGAGCGGGGCGGGTGTAGGAGACAAGTTTGGTGGTGAGTGGAGCAACAGAGTCCAAGCTGAGGGCGAGGGCGCTATTATAGTGTTCCACCAAGCCGTCAGCAGTGCGGTTAGAGGGGTGGATAGCGAGGTTGGCAGCTAGGGTGTTAGCCAGCGTAGGTATACACACACGCTTTGTGTTCCTGTATGTGATAGACCTTTTTGTAGGCTGCTTAGGGAGGGACACTGGGACAGAGAACAGGATGGCTTGGTGGTCGGAGACAGCTGGATCCGTGCAGTAGAGATGGGAGGGGCTTAAGCCAACACAGCACACCAGGTCCAGGGTGTGCCCCTTGGCATGTGTAGGGCCCTGTACATGTTGTTTAATGTCAAAGCAGTCCAACAGTGAGAGGAAATCCACAGCGACGGAACAGCTGCTGGAGTCTACATGGATGTTAAAGTCACCCAGTATGAGAGTAGCTGGGGACATGGGGCAGACTGAGGCCAGCAGGTCCGAGAACTCCTGTAAAAAGCAGGAGGAGGCCTTCGGGGGGCGGTAGACAAGAACCACCTGGAGCTGTGTGGCACCAGACAGCATGAAGTGGAGGCACTCAAATGATGATGTTGTGACTGGGATTTCTTTTAGCGGGATGTCAGTGCGGTGTATAACAGCCAGGCCGCCACCACGGCCGCAGCTGCGAGGCTTTTGGATGTAGGAATATCCAGAGGGAGTGGCTTGATTGAGTGTGATAAATTCATGGGGATTCTGCCATGTTTCAGTCAGGCAGAGAAAGTCCAAAGTTTTGTCCAGAATTATTTCATGGAGGAGTAAGGCCTTGTTGTTGAGTGAGCGAACATTCAGCAGCATAAAAGAGGCAAGTGGAGGCACTGTGATAGCAGACACAGTATTGGCAGCCACACTAACCAGGGGGCTCAGAAGGACAGGTGGTGGGCGTGGCCCAGGTCGATGACGTCGCCGAAGTGAGTTTGCCCTGATGACCGGCACAGCCATAATTGTGGCCAGGTAAACAAACTTATGCCTGGTAGCCCGATGCACGTAGGGTGGACGGCGGAGGAGCCGGAGAGATTTTATCACCTCAAGGCAGTCCGGGAGCGCGTGCGGGATGATGTTCCTGAGTTCCGTTGCGGAGTATTTGAAACGAGACATGATGAGATGTTCGGTTGTTAGCAGCCTAGCTTGGCGTGCTACTAGCTCCAGGCGAGTTGACAAGCCGATGAACGAGCCGCAGCTGTAGCCCTCCGACGAGATGTTTGTAGCCTACTTTGTCCGGGCGGTACAGCAGCCAGCCAAGATGAAACCAGGCCATCCACGTTGAAACATCCACGGTAGGAGAATACCAATATAACGTTAGTAGTTTAAACAGCCAGGAGAGATGGAAAGATGGAAAGGTCGGATGTGAGAAGCGGCGACAAACACGCCAGCGTCCTCTCAGCAACCAAGGCGGGATTTTGAAACACATTTTGAAAACGTTTACTGAGGTTAGAAATCAAATGAGAAGTTGGTGAATTCTCCATTGACTTGTATAGAGACGGAAGTCCTTTTGACACCAAAACGGTCGCCCCCTGGTGGCCTTTTGATAGAATGCAGTTTTAAGTTACTTCCACGTTGGCCTCATTTCAGAGGACCAGAACTCCCCGCCTGGTTACTACCAGCCTGTTACTAGCAGCCTTTTAGCCTCAGTATCCAGCAGAGGCAATCTGTCAGTGTAGTCCACCTGTAACACAACATAAACCCTCCCTTTATAAATAAAAACAACACATAAAATAGGGGAACTTATCATATTATAAACGCTGATCTCAGAATACACTGTAGAGTCAGATTAAGAAACTACTTCCTGTGACCTTAGCGTCTTTTTTTTTTTTTAAATCAACGATCACTAAAATAACGCTGCTGCTGAGTGTTAATGCTAAAGCCTTTCAGTGTGTGTGTGTGTGTGTGTGTGTGTGTGTGTGTGTGTGTGTGTGTGTGTGTGTGTGTGTGTAACATCAACACACAGAGTTCATCTGGGTTTTTTTGGGGAGGGGTAAAACAACAGCTTTAATGTCAGTGTTAACGTCACTGCAGTCAGGGACATTAAAGTTCAGGAGAGTACTTTCAGTAGTACTAGTAGTATTTGCAGTACTCTCAATAGTTGTAGTATTTGCAGTATTGACAGTAATAGTAGTATTTGCAATATTCTTACTAGCAGTGATATGTGCAGTATTGTCAGTAGTAGTATTATTTGCAGTATTGTCAGTAGTAGTAGTATTTGCAATATTCTCAGTAGTAGCAGTAGTGATATTTGCAGTATTCTCAGTAGTAGTAGTATTTGCCGTATATTCTACTTATACTATACTTTTTGCAGCTTTACAGGATGCACAGAAGCATTTTATACCAATATAATAAAAATTAACCCCATAAATAAAACCAAAGTACTTCTCACAGGTTTTTAGAGCTGATCTGACACTTATTTTCTAAATTAATCATGTTGTCTACAAAATGTCACATCACCATAATGTCCCAGAATCAAGAATTACATATTTAAATTCCCTAATTCATCCCAGTACTCCAAACACTGAAATATATTCAGTTTACTATCAGGTAAGACAAATGAAAGCATCAAATCTTTCTCAATTATTTCAGTTTACATGCTTTACTGGCTTTAACTGGACATGAAACCCTAAATCTCCTGCATCACTTCACCTTTAAAAAGAAGATATACAGTAAAAACGCTCCTTAAATGATATGAACTTTGATATAAATAAAAACGAAGTGCACAAACAGCCTGGAAATCCCTGTTCACCGTGCAGACAGAATGAAACCGAAGATGAGTCGAGTTTCCTTTGACACTACCCTAAAAACGTCTTCCTGTCGCAGGCTTGTGAAAGAATTATTTTTGGTGCAAAGAGTTTAAAAAAAAAGAAGAATTAGAGCCTGATGTGAGAGTGAGGAGATAACACTGCTGCAAATCTGGAGTCAATTCATCGTTTATTAATCATTATTTTATTTCCCATCTTAAAATGGCAATCAAGTAAATCTTTCTCCCATTAATTTGATTTACACATTTTTAACATCATGCTAATTTAACTTAATTTAAGTAATCTTGACTTTATAAAAGGCATACAAAAGAACAAAGAAAGAAATCAAGGTAACATGCACCTGGAAGGGTCTTTAAATGTTACGCAATACCTACTATAGCTGGGCGATATGGCCAACATCAAATATCATAATATTTTTGGACCAGATACCTCAATATTTTTGGTGCTTTAACATATTTACACAATGACAGTTTTGATAAATAATCATCAGTAATGTGGATATAATGAATAAGTGGGTAAAGGCCAAAAATAGAAGGGCTACAGCAGTCTGTTAACCCTTTACAGACTGTTCAGAGTCAACATTTGACCCATTTTTTTTTACATTTGAGAGCTATAAAAACACCATATACACATTTCTTTTAGCTGGACTTTTCCTAATGTGACCCATAGTGTACAAAAATGGAAATAAAATGCATCTTTTTTAAAATGTTTGTGCAGCTGATACACAATTTCGTATATATGCAAATGTGCAAATTTGACATGTGCTTATATAAATTTGACTTGTATTCTTCATATTCTGTAAAATGTTCTCCTGGATCATAAAATAGTGACTGTGAATGTCTTTTTTCCACAAGATTAAATCAAACTTTTATTACTGACTGACGGGGGAATTTATGAATGTGAATTGATGTAGAGACCAAGTATGAGTCAGAATATGAACAGTATGTGACGGTTAAACGTTAACCACAACTCCATTATACAGTAGTCGAATGTGCTTGCTCGTATACTCTGTGACATACGGTAATACAGTGGAGATATGGGAGGATATGTTACGTTGGAGAATCTGTGCCGCCTCCATCAACTGTATAATCTCTAAGTTAGAGGGGAAAGTTTTAAAGGTTTATTTTACAGTCAACTCATCTCTGACTGCGTCTGATTTCTGATTAAATACAACAACAAAAAACAGTCCTCCAGACTATTGAAATGACAAGTTTGTAAATCAATCTTTTTGCTCGGGGGAAGTCTTCGTCAGCGCTGACAGAAGTGACACAACCTGGCCTCCTGCTGCGGTCAGGCCACGCTTCCTTCACTGCGTCTTAAAGAGGAAGTCGCCAAAACGGGCTGTATCATCTCCGCCACGTACAGTACTATATACGCACAATATATTATACTGTGGTGCACGTAACATGAGTTAATCCAGTAAGGAATTATCTATAACATAACATAGTATTTGCAGTATTCTCAGTAGTAGTAGTAGTAGTAGTAGTATTTGCAGTATTCTCGGTAGTAGTAGTAGTAGTAGTATTTGCAGTATTCTCAGTAGTAGTATTTGCAGTATTCTCAGTAGTAGTATTTGCAGTATTGTCGCAGTATTCTCAGTAGTAGTAGTATTTGCAGTACTCTCAGTAGTAGTAGTAGTAGTATTCTCAGTAGTAGTAGTATTTGCAGTACTGTCAGTAGTAGTAGTATTTGCAGTACTCTCAGTAGTAGTAGTATTTGCAGTATTGTCAGTAATAGTAGTATTTGCAGTATTGTCAGTAGTAGTAGTATTTGCAGTACTCTCAGTAGTAGTAGTATTTGCAGTACTGTCAGTAGTAGTGGTATTTGCAGTATTGTCAGTACTAGCAGTATTTGCAGTATTATCAGTAGTAGTAGTAGTTGCAGTATTAACAGTACTCTCAGTAGTAGTAGTATTTGCAGTATTGTCAGTAGTGATATTTGCAGTATTGTCAGTAGTAGTAATATTTGCAGTACTCTCAGTAGTATTAGTATTTGCAGTATTGACAGTAGTAGTAGTATTTACAGTATTGTCAGTAGTAGTAATATTTGCAGTACTCTCAGTAGTAGTAGTAGTATTTGCAGTATATTCTACTTATACTATACTTTTTGCAGCTTTACAGGATGCACAGAAGCATTTTATACCAATATAAAAAATGTTCACTCGATAAATAAAACCAAAGTACTTCTCACAGGTTTTTAGAGCTGATCTGACACTTACTTTCCCAATTAATCATGTTGTCTACAAAATGTCACATCACCATAATGTCCCAGAATCAACAATTGCATATTTAAATACCCTAATTTATCCCAGTGCTCCAAAAACAGCTCTCACTCACTCTCTCTCTCTTATAACCTTTTCTTTCCGTTTATAAAGTAATCACAGCTATTAACAGCTCACAGATCATAAGATGTGATTTCACGCTGTCATCACTACTTTAGTCAATTACCGCAAAAAACGGTGTATAAATTGCACTTGTGTATAAGTCACAGTCTATTCTGGGGGAGGGGGTGTCATGCTGGGGGAAAAAACTCTTTTAAAACACACATATCACATCTGAAACAGTGTGTTGAGTTAATGGTTAACGGTTAAAGGTCCGGTAATGATTTCTTTAACTGAACTGGACCGGTGTATTAACTCAGATCAGGTTGAGTTTCAATTAAACCTTTTAAAAGAAAACTGTAGGAGCCAAAATATGTTTTGTTTATGTTTATATTTGCTTGGGCTGCACGTATTGCGTCCATAGACTGTATATAAAATGGACGTAACATCCGTGACGTCACCCATTGGTTTGTGGACTGCTGCTTGGAAGCGAATAGTTTCGGATCTGAGCAGCTCCATCTTGAAAATTTCCGGTGCATGCTGGGAAAAATAAAAACACGGATTCTACTTATATGGGCATCAGGAGGGGCATGAGGCGCCCTCCTGAACCTGTGAACCAATCAACCTGTCAATCACGACGTAGCCACGCCCTAATGCATACCCTGCTTTATCGTCACATATAAAATCAGGGAGGCCAAAATGTCCCAAATAAACATCATACTGCATTGAAGA
Source organism: Scomber scombrus (assembly GCF_963691925.1). Lineage (NCBI taxonomy): Eukaryota > Metazoa > Chordata > Actinopteri > Scombriformes > Scombridae > Scomber > Scomber scombrus. The sequence continues at coordinate 3,211,804 of NC_084987.1, read as the reverse complement.
AGGCTTTAAACTAGCGATTGAGACCATAAACACATTTTGAAAACCCTATTTTCATTAGCTGCAGACACCGCTGTTTATAGGACGTTATAGTTCATAAGTGTAGACACTCACATCGTTATGTTTATAGTTATAGTTATTGTTCTTAGTGTGGACGGCCCTTTACATACTTATGATCATATCCAGATCCAACCTCTCTCTGTCTTTTACTGCTGAATAGGACAAATTAAAAACAATTGCATTAAAGGTGCGTCTTATACACCGTTTTTTACGGTAATTGAACGGTCAATTAACAGAAAATCAATCGGCAACTATTTTGATAAGCAGTCTTTTTCAGCCTTTCAACTCTGAGGATTTGAAGCTTTTATGTGTCCTAAATAATAGTAAAAATAAATATATTTGGGTTTTGTACAGTTGATCCAACAAAACAAGACATTTGAAGATATCACCGTCTACATTAGGGGTGCAAACACTTAGTCGACGTTGGCGCAGACGAATTTAATTGTCGGTAACGTCATCATGCGTGTTGTTTTTTCGTGCTTTGCGGAGCGGTGAACTCCAGCAGTAACAAACAAGAGCAGCTGACCAACACAAACTGCAGCATTAAAACCACTTAAACCAACTCTAAGGTGAAGAAAATAACTGTCATTTTGTACATTTTTAAGTCAAATTTATCATTCTGGTGCACTCCGAGAGCACAATTAAGAGGTTATATCTACAAAATAATGTTGTGCTCTAAACAATGTTGTGCTTTAGTAACTTAACGACTGGTTCTATAGGTATGAATGATGATGACACAGCCACAAAGCATGGGAAAGAAAGTCTACCAGTTCATAAATGTTCCAAACAAACCATCAAAAAAAGACTAAAGTCCATATTTCAGCTCTGATACAAAGAAAGCAGAAGTGATTATCTAAGTTTAACTAGTTCATTACTTAGGAAACATATAAATAGATTTTAGATTTTGACATTTTTTCCGTACTGTAAATATCTTTTTTCTACATTGTTTCCAACAACTACAAATTAGTGGCACAGCAATATGGGCAGCAGCATCTTTAAAAAAAACAATATAAAAAAAAAAAGAAAAAGATTGGTTTTCTATCATTTATTAACACGTCACTTCAGTTAATCTTGTTACAGTGGGCGCCGTTGTTCTAGGTCAACCTCAGGTCTTTGTTTTAATGCAGCCTGAAGACTTAATTTTCACTGTTGTTACATTTTAAATATTGTTAAAGCATTGTTGCAAAGTAGGAGGTTGCAGAAAAATGTTTATTTTTAATTTCAATGCTGCTGAAGACAGTTATTGGTCTGTGGTGATCTGAAACTTTTTAGTTGAGTAACTGCACTGTAAAGTCCATTTTTTATTATTATGCTGTTTCGTTTAAGGATGCTTAATTTTCACCGTTGCTACACTTTAAATTTCAAACAAGTGTGAAATCATCGTCATATCGTATATCGAGATATTTGGCTTCAATATCGAGATACGATCATTTGTCCGTATCGTGCAGCCCTCGTTGAAGCCCTATCAATTAATTAATCAAAGTATGAATCACTTCACCGAGAAACCGCATATATTTATCATATATTTGGTCATTTAAAAAGATCAGATCCCACATAAAACATTCAACCAAAATAATGATCTACTGTTCCAGCCACAACAATACACCAAACAACTTAACTCCACTAATGACCTACAGTGTATGCATTTATACACTTATGTAAATGCAAATTATGCAGAGACACAAAATTATGCAGGTATGCGCTCGCTCCCTTCTCTCGCCCACGCTACAAGCATCAGTCCTCCCCTCCTCTCCTCTCTCTTTCTCTCACTCCTTATTTTTTTTTCTTTCTCCCAACAAAAAAAAAAGCAGCTTTTATAGTCCATCTATTAGCAGCTACACACATCACACATCTTGTTTTCCTTGAGGCTTCGGTTGTGTCTCCCTATTTAATCCCGTAGTTTGTAATCTATCCAAAAATCTACTGAGGGACTAAAGTGAATGCCGGGAGCTTAGCCAAGCAAACATCAAGCTGCTACTTCTTAAGATGAAGAATCTCATACCTGTTTATATAACTCAGGTGCGGTTACGAGCTAGCAAACAGTAAACCTCCCAGTCTTTCCCCCCTTTTGAATTTGTTTTATGCTTTTGATGTAAAACACGCAGCCGGAGGGACTTAAAACCAGCAGCCAGGGTATTTAGGTCAACCTGCATGGGAAGATGACCCACTGTCCTGCTGGGACACGTCAGTGAGCCTGTGCACAGTGTCAGAAATGTGTCTCCGAAAAACAATGCAGTCGCACCGCCCGGCCCTGCCGAGGATCGACCGGTCGAAGGAATGTTTTAAGAAAATTTGACAGAAGATGGCGAGGAAAGACATTAATCTGATAGGATGCAGCTCGGGCTACAGAGGAGGCAAATATTCAAGGATTCAAGGAACAAAACACCATAGCCAGGTCCTGGTGATCATAGTAAAAAACTATATATATAACTTATATAAGGGTCAAATTATGCAATGCAATGATACAACCCAGTGTCAATAGGTGTAACCAGTATTTTTTTCATAAAAATATGATTATATGCAGGAAAATGAATGTAAATTAAAGAGTGGAATACATATAATCCACTTTTGCAATGCAACACTACGTTATTTAACACCATTAACATAATTTCAACGCTCAATATAGACACATGCTTTAAACTTTAAATGTTTCTTTTCATTTGATGTTTAAAAGAGAGGTAATTATTTGTATATAAGTACATTAAAATATTTAATATCGGTCATTCTTTTGTGGTTACACCATTTGACATTTTCAGGAGCATTCAGTCTTACTTTTGGTAAATATAATTTCAAATGACATAAAACCAACAAAAATACAAAATGTACATTGTTCATGGTCAAATGTGACCCATTTTTTCAAATGACAGCTGTAAAAACACCAGATACACAATTATTTTAGTTGGCCTTTCCTAAGTTGACCCATAGTATACAAACATTGTATTGGGGAAGCAACAATTACACAAATTGCACTTTGTTTTGATGCACCTGAGTACTTGCTGCTGATGTTAATGTAAATATCTGCAGGGAGCATGCACAGCTAACACATGCTCTGACTAACAGGGAAGTTATGAAAGGCACTCAGGCATAAACCCATGTTATTATTATTATTAGAGCAGAAGACTGACAAGACAACATCAGACATGTCTACACTCGCTCTGCACAACTTCCGTATTTTGTGCTTAATTAAAAACCTCCGCCCACATCCCCCCTAAATAAGGATTTCTCTGCAACTATAGAATGTTTTTTTTTTAATGCATATTTTACTTAATTCACGCTGCATATTTCCTCATATTTTCCAGTTTGCATGTCACGAGGTGGCTTGTTAGTAGCTGCAGTCCAGATTATCTAACATCATCTAGTCTTGAAGAGAGGGAGGAGAGACTTGTGCCAAACTCCGTTGCAAAATGTTGTATTTTTTAAGTTTAAGTGCTGTCAGCAAACCCTAAAACATCATAACACATTGAAGTAAGAGTTTATATGAATGACTGAGGTGTTATGGTTAATTCGGCGTTGAAATTATTCACCTATCAACAGATTTGTGCATCAAAAAGCAACTTTAAGAAGATGAAGACAAAAGGCGAAGTAGCAAAAAACTAATGATTTATCTGATCTGTTATTTAATTAATTTATATTTTACTTAATTCACGCTGCATATTTCCTCATATCTTCCACTTTGCATCTTTTATTAGTAGCTCCAGTCTACATTATCTGACATCTACTCTTGAGGAGGGGGAGGACTTGTGCCAGACTCCGTTGCAAAATGTTGTATTTTTTAAGTTTAGATACTCTCAGCAAACCCTAAAACATCATAACACATTAAAGTAAGACTTTAACTGAATGAGTGAGGTGTTGTGGTTGATTCGGCGTTGAAATGATTCACCTGGCAACTGCTTTATGTATAAAATATTAACTTTAAAAAATGGAAACAACAGGCGAAATAGAGCTAAGTTAGCTTGTGGCCAAAAGACAATGAAACTCATGCAAACAACATCTGATTAGATAACCTACCCCACTCCACAAAAAACAAAGGCTAAGCTGTGAAATTACAACGTCTCATTTCATAGTTTTAAAGACACCTACCTGTTTTAGTGCTTTCTAGTGGCCATTTCTTCCCCCTGAAAACTTGTGAATCAGCTCGAAGCCGCCGCCGCTGCTCGATATATAAACTGAAGTTTTTCCTCAAGTCCAAAAATGACACTTCCGAGGCTTTAAGGGACGGCAGCCAATCACGGGCGAGATCGTGTAGATTGACAGGAACGTTGGCCAATCGGGAATGAGATGCGCCGCGTTCTCCCCTCCTCCTATGATCACACAGTGGAGCTGATGAAATGAGTTGATGTGTGTCCAAATCTGGATGTAATGTACATTTACTCAAACATTTTACTTATGAGGTACAATTTTGAGGTTTACTTGAGTATTTCTATATGATGCAACTTTATTTGTCCACTCCACTGTACATTTCAAAGGGAAATATTCTACTTTCTACTCCTCCATTTATTTGACAGTTTTAGTTGCTTTTCAGATGAATATTTGACATAATGGATAATATAACAAGCTTTTAAAATACAACACAGATTCAAATTCAGCTTTATAAAGGACTGTGTCACTTGGCAAGGTTTCAGGAGCAAGTTAGACTGTGAGGAGCGAACTGTGGTCATTTAAAACATCCATATATTGAACATCAATCAGCAGCTTCTGTGCAAAATAATCTGTAAAAAAAGGTAATACATCTCAGGCTGGTTGTAAATATATGGTTTATTAAAGTAAAGTTATATTATATATCATTTATGTTATTTATAGCTTATTATACAGTGGTTATACTTTTTCAGGCAGGGCTGATGTGGCCCTTCAGCTAAAATGAATTTGACACCCTTGTTCTTAACAGTGGGGGGATTGTTTTAACAAGAAACTTTCAGAAACTATAATGAACAGCTAAATGAATTAATAAAATATAAAAATAGTCACTCTGAGAACAAAATGTGTTTACTTGTGGCCTTTTGGAGGCTTTGGGAAGCTGCTGATGTGATGTCGCCACCTGGTGGTTCATAGAAAGTACAGCATGTGTGCAGATTGTTTAACTGCAGTTCTGCACTCTGATTTTAAATGTGTTTTTTTCTTGTTTGTATTACAGTCATATGAAAGATAGTTGCAGGGAGCATTCATGAGACATTTTACAAGGAGGAAGTCAAACTACTGGAAACCTAATTAACTTAAAACAGGACTAATTTCCATATGAGTTATTTTGGGTAAGTTTCTGACTTACTACCTATCTGATGTCAATGTATTTATATCATGTGCTGATAGTTTAATGTTTTTTTTCTACAGCCAAGTGAAGATCAATTAATAACGTTGCCATTTAGTCATTGCATGGTTATTGATTTTGCTCCACTAGCACCAAATCTACGTTTTCTCATGCAACCAAAATACTTCCATAATTATGAATGAATGTCCAAAACAACAATATAATAAGGACATGGTCTTTGTTTTGAAGGCAATGTGCTCAAGAAAAAAAAAAGGTTTCTAATTCCACATAGGGCTACTGTAGCCCCCATTCATAGGGCACAAGGGGTCACTGAATGGTTTCATCACATCTCAACACAACTGGGAGATTATGGACCAACCGACCTTACTAAGACACTTTATGTTGTTTTTGTGTGTGTGTGTGGTTTTTTTTACCTTTAAATTGATATTTAATTTACTGTATATCCATATAACGCTGTTTCGGGGACTTACAGAGTCAATTAGCGCATCCCGAAGACCATAAGAAAGTTTAATTAATTCACTTTCATCCTATTTCCTGAAAGTTTCTTGTAGAGGAAAAAATTAATTTGGGGTTACATTGATCAACTCAATGACCATGTCTGCACCTATCAATAATGTTTCACTACAATAAATTAAATAAATGCCGATAATTATGGTGTTTTTTTAATAAACTAAACTGTAACGAGCCAAGCTAACTTTTGCTTCGTGGTTTTGTGTGTTTTTTGGTTTATTTTTCTTTTAAAAAGGATGTTACTACGTTACTATGGTGGATATCGAAATCCAATCGCGGTTGTTATGGAAACAATCGATACATCTGTGAACGCCTGCAACCCGGAGCTCAGTGAAGACGCGCATCACCTGTTTCAACCCCATCAACACAGCAACACCAATATTTCCCCAAGTATCTAAGTTAGTTCTTATGGATAAATTAAGCTATGACTATGTTAATTTATAGATAATTAATATTTAATTGCAGTTAACCCGTAGTCAGGCAACGTGCACCAGGAGATACAACTAACTACAACTCTTTAACACCATGTTAGGAGCATGATTGATTAAGGTGGTTGTTCAGTTGTATGTGCATTGATTATGTAGGACTAGATTGGAAGAATTAAAGCTTGTGGCAGGTCTTATACTTTGATAGAAATTATAAAACCCAGTTTAGAAATTAGTATGTGTGATATTAATGACCAGAGAAAGTAAGAATACATCACTTCTCTTTACCAAATAAAGCATTCAATTGTTTACCATTATGACCATTTTTATACCTTAATACGGACAACGTATCTTGGCGAAGATACAACTCATAAAAATCCAAAACATTTTAAAAATATATTTACAGAAATGTTTTACTTAGGCGCACATGAGATAACTAGGATTTCATTTTTCACATCTTATTTTCCACTCCTGCCTGTTTAAGGTTTTTTTTTTTAAATGCAGAAAATTAAAGCACAATAATCTGCCTCAGTTATATCCAATCATCATATAGCCTAAGTTTGTTTATTCATGCATCTGAGCTAATAAGTCTTTGCAAAGTATTGTTGTAATTTGTCTTTTGTTTTTTTGTTTTTTTTGTATGTGTTTTTATTTTACGGTGACAATTACCTGAGCTATTTATCTTGCTGTATTTTTATTATAAGTTATGAATATTTATCTGTCATGTCATATCTAAAGAGAGAAAAACTAAAATTATTACAAGTATTTTAAAAAATGTATGTCATGTCTATTACATAACTCATTTGTACATATAAGTATTTACAGTGTAAATTCTTATGCATATTTGTGCAGTATATTGATACATGTCTAGTATTGTACTTTGCAGTTTTGGCACCTGTGGAGCCAAACCTTTTTTGAAGAGCACGATTTCACCTAAGTATTTGTTACCTATCTTTCTAGCCCTGCAAAATTCACGCGGGAGATCATCGTGAGAACATGATAATAATAATGTAGCAAAGATAAAACAATCTTTGTGTTTCCCTGCTGAGCTGTGGTGGAAGTATAGAAATAAAAAGAGGGACTAAAAACACTGTAATGTTGAGCATAGAAGACTTGATTTGACTCATTTGGACGGCTGAAGCTTCATATTAGCTTCAAATCAACTTTTAAATACATTTTTTGCCTCTACATTGACTCTCAAGATAAATTCAAATTATGTTTTATGTATAAGTTAGTTAAATAGTGATGCAGTCTTTGTTTGACATTATCATGAAATATATTCCACCACAACAGTCATTGTCGGCATGCAAGTTTTTATTTGACTGAAAACAATTACAATGTGACCCCATATTTGTGGTCCGAAATTAATATTAATGAAAAAACACTGTTATACATGAGTGCACAGATTAGATTTTGATCGGTAAATTATCTCCTGTTGATATGTCATACAGGTTTTATAGAGCTTTACATGGCTTTACTTCACATTATGACACTGCCTACATTATTCCTGCATGTCATATGTGACCATTACAGCTACAGTTCACGATTAACAACCTTTGCCCCCCCGTGAAATCTAAGCTTTGCAGCTTCCCAGTCCAAAACATTTCCTCTTGGCACTCTCATCCCAGAGGACATGTCTTGGATGGTGCTGTCTGAGAGGACAGAGTCCCACATATTGACATCACAGATCTCCCCGACAAAACTCTGGTTGGCATCAAAATTACCCGAATAACTGTCAAAATCTTGTCCGATGACAACCTTGCCTCCAGGACGCACTGTGTGACCCTGCTTGTAGATTTTAGTCAGGCTTTTCCTCCCATTCATGAAGAGGGCAGTAGCACCTGAACTGGAATCCCAGGTGAAACATAGGTGGGTCTCAAGGGCACCAAGCTGAGGGACGTTGAAGGCAACAGATTCCGAATCTGATGATGTACGCAGGAACAAGGCCAATCTAACACACACATATACACTTCATTAGTACAGTGATCTAACATTGCAAAATTGAAATATGCCTGTAATAAAAGAGTTATAGTAATAAGCAATAATTAACGCATACTTATGAAATCTGTTCACTTGCAAGAGCGTGCAATTTTGCATTTTAACATAGTAATTTAAATTATTGCAGCATTCAGGTTGAAGATGAACACATTTCACCTGCCAAGAATAATGATGCTAGTACGAGCAAATCAATTCCCAAAGAGATTTGCATTCAATTCGGCAGAACAAAAGTTGGAAGTTCAAGCTCAGACATGAACATAAAAATGGGCCCTTTTAATGAAACTTTATTTTCATATGAATGCATTTATTGTAATGAAATTATTGACTAAGATAGAGGTGAACATTTATTTAATAAAGGCTTATAAATTCATAAAAATGTATGCAATAGTTTCTTCCTTATCCCACTCTTCATAAACAGTTCATAAAACATAAAACATCAGAAATTGTAATTTTTGAGAAAAGAAGCTGCAAAATGTAACTTTTTTTTTTTACTATTTAAACCCAAAGACCAAAATAAAGACAGTCTGACAAAGTAATGTGTTATTAGTGGTAGTAACAGCAGTATTAGCTAGTATTAATATTACAATAATAGTTATAGTATTGTTAGTTGGCAGAAGGAGTGTTGTCAGTAGTAGAATTTGTATCATCTTTAGTATTCAACCATTAAAATTTTGAAATTTAGGAGAAAGTAATGATAAAATATTGCCTCATCTTGGATCCATATCCAAATCCAAAATATTCTGTGTTTTTACAGTAATGTGTCAACATGTCAAATATTTAGAGTACAGTCAGAGCTTTAATCTTACATGGATGTCTTTACCTGCCATTATTTAAACGCCACAAATTCAGCTCATCAGCGTCTGGAGTCCGATAGGCAAAGAAGATGACCTCACGCTGTCCAGTGAGCTCTGTGGCAACACGCATGCACAGACTGAACGCCCTCAAGTTCAGAGGTTTAAGAGGGGTCAACTCAACATGATCAGTATTTGTTGCTCTGGGGAATACCACGGACTTGATGGGAACACTCACTGAAAGACAAAAAACAGAGATTTTGTTAAGTTACAAAGTTGGCAACAACAATGAAAAAAATCCCATTGACAAACATTCAGAAACATGAGAGTATGTCATTAAACTAGATATATGCTGTATAATTATAATAAGTATTTAAGTAAGTGAGTAAAATGTATTTGTATTGAGCTTTTTATACACATTAGTCACAAAGAGCTTTACAAGGGCATAATAAAATATATTTAAAAAAAGGAAATAATAGATGAAGTGACCACCAAAGCCACGATATTTGAAAATGCAAAACTCAAAAAACCCCAATAAAAAATAAAAACACACCATAAAAAACATAAAATGCTGATCAGGTGCATGCAGATACCCAAATCTCTGTCTAAACAATTGTGTCCTTGGCTATTTTTTAAGTGATTCTACAGAATTAGCAGACTGTAAGGGTTCAGGCAGTTTTCCATCGCTAAGGTGCCACAACCTCAAAAGCTTAATCACCAAGTCACTTAAAGAGGGTGTATTGGACAAACAGTACATTTATCAAGTAAGAGAGCAAGCAAGTTAATAAGGGTGAAGTAGATCAGCCACATATGCAGGAACTTGACCATGCAATGCTCTGTAAATAAGAGTAAAGATTTCGATCTCGGCAACACTGGGAGCCAGTGAAGAGCTTTCAGAATGGATGTAATGTGAGACCCTTATGACATAGTGAGTAGTGTTAGAGCAGCTTTTGGGATGACCTGCAGCCGATTAAGAGCAGACATACGTAGTGAAGAGAAGTGTGTTGCAGTAGTCAAGGCAAGGTGACATGAAGTCATGTACATGCATCGCTAATTCAACAGTTGAAACTACAGATATTAGTTTACTTATATTTCTTAAGCAGAATAAACAAAGTCTGGTCAGGCCAAAGAGCCCAGACAACCTAAAAGCTCCACTTGGTTTAAATGAAAAGTAGAGTTGGATATCATCTGCAAATGAATGATAAGCAATATCAAAACTGATCACGACCTGTCCAAAGGCAGCAAATATAAAGCAAGTAACAGGGCCCCCAGAAACGAGCCCTGCAGAACACAACAACACATGTAGAGGGATCAGACATAAAGTCTATGTCTATATCTTATTACCAAGTAGTGTTGTTTCCCATCAAACAATACCTGCAATCGATCCTTTTTGCACCCAGAGCTAGAAAATATGACCATTTGTATGGACTTGCTCAAAGCCAATCAATGCAAGTGTTATTCAATTTAATGCAACATTTGATTGGCCCACTGCCACAGCAGCTACAACCCGTCTGTGAAGTTGAGGTATTTGTGCATTTGTGTAAAACTTAAATAATTTAGATGTGAAGGAGTGGTGGCATTTTATGCAATTTAATGCTTCTATTCATTACATACTCATGTGATGAGTATGTAATGAAGTACTCAGTTGGTATCGGTACCACTCTAAGGATACTTGCATTGGTACTGATATCATCATTTTTTAAATGATACCCAGTGAAGAATTTGAAATACCTTGATGTTTATCACAAAACCCACCTCACATTTTAACAGCATATTCAGAGACTAACAAAGGAGTTGAATACATGCACTGATACGCACATTTGGATTAAAAAGAAAAATAGACAATTACCTGCCAACGCCATGGAGATGGCAATGAGAAACAGAACGCATGAGAATCGCATTTTGTCCAAGCAAACCTGCTGAAAAAAAGAGAATTTAATTAAGTTATTGCAAATTGCGAATTGAGTTAAATGCAGTGTTTAACCACTCTCAGTGGTTTTGATATGCAGAAAAGACTACATAAAGGTATAAAACTGGAATGAAGCTGTATACATACTGTGCCGCTGTGAAGATGCTGCTACAGAATACCAGAACGGAGGGTTTTTATAGCCTGACCATCCAAACTCCTCCTTATTAAGAAATATCGATAACAGGATCTCTTTACTGTTCAGCAAATATTAACAGGTGTTCTCTGGTAATCTTGTACATGCAGCTTTATGCAGATCTTGTTGATTGCAAACATAACACAATGGTTCAATTCAAGCCTTTTAAATGGCAAATCTGGTGATTTACTATCTTGTATCTGTTTTCTACAAATCCAATGAGAAGATCAAAACCAAAACTGGAATGATCCTGCTATCAAATAATATTTGTGTATCAAAAGCCTGACACATCTTCTTTTATACTTGTTATTGTAATAAATAAAGGTAGTAGGTAATGAGTGTAATGAGTGTAATGTCTTTTGAATAGCCAAAAAAATAGCCTTTAAATAAGATAAAGCTTTATCAATACAGCGCGCCAATTACTAAATAAGTGGGTTGCCAGCATAATAATGAATAGAGCTGTTCCTAATCAATAACCCTGGGTCATTTATGTATAATGTGAACAAAATAGGATCTAGTATCGGCCGTGTGGCAAGTTAAAGAAGGCCAAACTGATGACCGTCTGCAACTATTGCTTGAACCAGTATGATAACGGTGAAACCAGTTATATGCAAACCAATTGGTTTAAGTCTATTCAAAAGAATAACGCGATCCACTGTTTCAAATGCTTTAGACAAATGAATGAACAGGGCAAAATAACACTCCTGTCTTATCCAGAGAGCAGATTATATAATTTACCACCTTGCATACTGCTGTCAAAGTGCTGTGTCAAGGTCTGAAACCAGACTGATTGGGATTTAAAATGCCATGCTCAGATAGAAAACAGCACAACTGATTGTTGATGAGCCTCTATAAGATTTAAGCTAAATGTGACAGTTTGGAAATTGGGTGGTAGTTATTTGGATCAGTACTGTCACTGCCTTTATAAAGAGGCAGTACATGTGCTGCTTTCTACACTTAATATTACACGATGGAAGAGTTACACTAAAAGTATGTGTTAAGAGATAAGCTATAATAGGTAGCGGTAAGAGTCTTGTATTGAAGAGGTCTGCTCCAATAGCCTTTTTTGGGTCAATTGAGGCCAGGGCATTAGGCCTCAATTACCGCCATGTTATTATTATTCAATGATAGGAATGCTAGTGCAACACCAAGACAGCAAAAGAATTTCTCACAAAAATAGCAATCCATTCCCCCCTTGAGGTTCAGTCCACCTTTGATGTATTATAACTGTCAAATGCATTTACATCATATTTAATTTTATTAGACAACCAGTGTTCTGTTGTTATTAAAATATCTGGACTGATTTGTTGGACCCAAAATCTGATGGAGTCCAGTTTTGGTACCAAGCTTCACTCATTCATTTGGATTACTCCAAAACCTCTGTAGTTTAGGAACTCAAAAGGAGTATCAACTAAAATTTGATTAGTAGTCTCATTTATGGCCCATGGTCATAAATCCAGTTCCAGGGAATTAGCTTTAGTTTGCCAATATTTACACTACATGCCAACCATCATTACCATGCCATTTATGAGTGGTGATACCAACAATGGGGATAACATCAGCCTTAAAACAGTATAGAATAGAATAGAATAGAAAGTCTTTATTGTCATTGTACAAAGCACAACGAAATTGAGATGCTGTCTTTAAAGTGCAGAAACAAAAATAAATAAATAATTGCCATTATTTAATGCAGTTTAGTGCATTTATGGCTTTAGCGTAAAAGCTGTTTTGAAATCTATTTGTGCGTACTCTCAATATCCTGTAGCATTTGCCTGAGGGCAGCAGCTCAAAGAGCGAGTGTCCTGGGTGAGATGAGTCCCTGAGACTCATGTTGACATTGCACATACATAGGTTTAGCTTTTGTTAGAACAATTTAGAGAAGGCTTAGTGGGATTATTTTATAGGAGTGCAAGTCAGGTTAACATTTGTAAGAGTCTTGTATTGAAGAGGTCTGCTCCAATAGCCTTTTTTGGGTCAATTGAGGCCAGGGCATTAGGCTTCAATTACCGCCATGTTATTTGTTAAAAAGGTGTGAGCCTTCCTTGGAAGGACGGAGGCCATCTGGCTAACAAGCTGAAGTGTATTCAAGAAGGCAACTATCAACAATAAAAGATTAGATGGATCTTTATTGATCCCCCTTGGCAGAAATTCAACAGTACAGTGGAAAAAAAGCAGCGAATGGGTGACATTGATCAAATAAGATGTCCTTGTTCCTCAGTACTCAGGGAAAACCAATGCATGTCATTACTGATTAAATGCAAAAGAACACAAAAAAGACTTATATAAGTACAATGACACATGGATAAAACATACACATTAAAAAAAACAGGAGCATTGAGTAACAAAACATTGCTCGACAGAATCTAGACAGGGACTAGGTAAGTAAGTAAACAAAGCTTTATTCATATCACCCATGCAAAACTAAAACAGATAACAATATAAAATATAATTTGCAACATAAAATATAATATGGCACAGAGAGAAACAGACCAAACTGAAATGAAACAAGTCATGAGAAGTGGCAGAGAGGTCTATATAAAGGCTTGCCGATGTAAATGGGGTCATAAACGCTGTTTAAAACAGTCCAAAGATTCTTATAGATTATGGAAGATAATTCCACATAATTGAAGACCGCAAACGCGTAGTCACCATTTGTTGTTAGTGTGGGAGATCGATAAAACGTTGAGATTTGAGGATCGAAATGGCCGAAAAGTGGAGTGAAGAAAGAAGAGGTTAAAATATAAAGCCAGGAGCAAGGTCATGGAGTGTCTTGTAGGTAATCAGCAGGATCTTGTAGTTGTTTCTGAATTTTACTGGAGGACAATGGAGGGAAGCAAGATCAGGGGTAATATGGGTCATACGGCTGGTTCTGGTTTAAAGTTTAACTGCTGCGTTTTGGTCTCACTACAAACATTTTAGAACAAGCTGACTGAGGCACACGTAGCAAGAATTACAGCTAACTGGGAGAAAACAAATGTGTTGATTAATCTCTCAAGATTAACACTGGACAATATAGATCTTACTTTTGCAATATTTCTTAATTAAAGGAATCAGGACTGGACCAGCTTATTAAAATGAGGCTGGTCGTAGACGATATGGAGATTCCTGGCAGTAGACATAATGTCTGGATGAAGTGGACCAATAAACTGAGTAGCTGCAGTGACAAAGTTATCAGGACTAATTAAAATAACTTTAAAGTTTGTCAGGGTTTAGATGGAGAACATTTAGAGTCATACACTCTTTAGTGGTGAAACAAGTCCCACGGAATTAGCTTTAAATTGCCAATACTTACACAATTTTGACCGTGCTGATCATGCTACCCAGGTCAGCAGGTAAGACATGCCATACAGGATCACATGGTCAGTTTAATATTTGTTGATAAAAGGTGTGAGGAGGGAGGCTATCTGTTTATTTAAAAAGGCAGCAAACTTTCAACAATGGGGACTTCCTTGTTCCGGCAGTAATCCTTTAGCCGGATGTAAAGTTGGCATTGGTGACTGTAATTCAAGTGACCAAAACACTGAGGTGGCACAGGAACACACAATAATCACCTGGTTCTGGGTGTCAAGCAGGATGTTCACGAGGCACACAAACTCCTCCTTGAAAGTCTCTTATTGTTGATTCTTTGTCATTGCTGGCCGGCCACAGAGGCAGAGTTGTGTTGCTGCACAGCTGTGAGTGTAATGGCATTTATTCAGGCCGCTCTAAAGCAAAACGTTCAGCCACCATTCACCTCCACTTGCCAGATCATACAGGTGCTGACAACAAGCACAGAAGGTGGGCATCACACCTGACTGTGCACACCTGACCACCTGGGGAGCTGGACATGACCGACAGGAAGCAAAGCAAAGCAAGGCAAGGCTGCTCCTGACCAAGACCCACAGCTTCAAGTTACAAGTAGTGGACCCTGAGGATGAGCCCAATGTCACTCTTATGAGCAATGCAGGAAGTTTCACTTGATCAAACATTTTAAAAACTTGTCATGGTGTGTCAGTAAGACTCAAATGTGACATTTTATTGTTGCTTCACTGCTGCTGCACAGCTTCACTCACAAGTACAAGCCTCGCTCATAAGCAAGGCACCACTACTTGCAGAGTTGAGGGTTTAATTCCCAAATTAAAGACTGTTTCAAGGTTCAGTTTTATTGTCATTATACAATACAGGATTGCACATAGAAATGCAGCTGTAGCCAACTCCTCACCACACACAGAACATGCATGAACACATATTAACAAAAAAACATTACAATTGGCAATAAAATTGAACAAAGTTTATAAAAGTTGGACAAAGAATTTTTAAAAAGGATACAGTTGCATATAGTTGAGACGGTATTTTGACAGTTATAAAAAAAATGTTCGTCATCATATTCACTTAATTAATTGAGACTATATATTACTACTAATATACATATTTATATAGAAAGAACTGTGTGGAGGGTTTAGCCCTTTTAACACAGTGTCAAAAGTGTAATGGTTCAAATGTAATAAATCATCATATTTAACAATTTGTGGAAAATTCTTTGCACTCAATGATTAAAAAAAAAATATTGTCTCTGTACCAGGGTTATTATAGTTAACTAAAACTAAAACTAGCAGTGAAAATTTAGTTTAGTTAACAGAATTTTTTTTTTAAATACACACACAAAAAACAACTGCAATGAACAATGCATAACTAAATAAAACGTAACTGAATTGCAGCTAAAATCAGCTTAGTTTTAGTTGTTTAGCTTTTCATTTTCTCATTTTTTTCTGTATTGTGTTCAGTTTGACTTCTTGAAATAACGGGCTAGTACCAGTAGGGAGACAAACACAAACACAGCTCATTTGACCTCAGTGTCAGCATTATTTCATCCTTTACAGCTTCTACTCATCAAGACCTTACTCCTTATACAAGGCCGTAGCCAGGATTTTTCAAATACCGAGGTCAAAAAGAAAACTACAAATTATACATAAGGTTATAATAATCCATGATGTATTTAAAACGCTTTTTTGCTGTGCATTTCTCAGTCATGGTCACTCTTGTGTTCCAGTTATTTCTTATCACTTCCAACTTTGCAAATTAAATCAACTCCTATTTCAGTATTCTACAACTTCCATGGTTGTATATTTAAAAATTGTATATTATTTTCTTTGTTTGTTCTTAAAATGTGAAATGGAGCACGGCCTGCTGGGAAAGGGAGAAAAGGGCTCATCGCAGTTCAACATCTACTGCAGCGAATATTTTTTCTGGAAGTGAGCACTATATAACTGCTACTTAAAAATCTCCAGTAATATGTTGTGTATATTTGTGAATTTGTGACGAATCTGCTGACGGAAGCACAACACAGCTGGAGCTGTTCGGTAAGGAAACCAGTTAAATTGGACACCACTTGGGACACCGGGGCCGGTGAAAAAATTACCGGATTTCAAGGCTTCACTCCACCGCTGGCTATAGCCGACTACTTTCGTTTTGACATGGCAGCGGTATCTGCAAGTACGTGTCACATGACGGTCCGTTGATGCAAGGATAATTGTCTCGTCGGCTATTTTCACTTCACAACAAAACGAAACTTCAAGAAAAAAATACCGAGGACATGACCTCGGTGTCCTCAATGGTAGCTACGGCCATGTCCTTATACCTGAAACACAAAAAATAAGACTACAACTAAATAAAAACGAAACTAAAACTACTTAATCACTTGTTAAACTCACTAAAACGTGTCCGTCTCCCACTGTTTTATCCATGTGTCAATGTATTTATATAAGTCTTTTTTTGTGTTCTTTTGCATTTAAATAGTAATGACATGCAATGGTTTTTCCTGAGTACTGAGGAACAAGGACATCTTATTTGATCAATGTCACCCACTTCACTGGCTTCCAATCAAACACAGAATCAACTTTAAAATCCTCCTCATCACCTACAAGGCCCTCAACAACTTAGCCCCCCCCCCTACCTTGCTGATCTCCTTCATCACCAGGCCCCCTCCCGATCCCTCAGGTCCGTCTCTGCCAACTTGCTACAAGTCCCCCGGACTAAGCGCCGGATTTGGGGTGATCGGGCCTTCTCTGTTGCTGCCCCCACCCTATGGAATTCACTCCCCCCTCACATCAAAATCTCCCCAACCCTCTCCTCTTTCAAATCTGCACTAAAAACACACCTTTTCATACTAGCCTTGAACTCCTAGCTCCCACTGTACTCTTCGTGTTTTAACCTCTGTTTTTGTCTTTTTTTGTTTGTTTTTTAACCTTTTATAATTAATAAAGATTTGTTTACATAGTTTTAATAGGGAAATAGGGAAATTGTAAAGCGTCTTTGAGCACCGCATAAAGCGCTATATAAATGTGATTTATTATTATTATTATTATTATTAAAACTGATCAGAAATACACAAAAAAATCTAACTGAAAAACTAAATAAAAATAAAAAAACTAGTGGAAATGTCAAAACTATAATAACCCTGCTCTGTCTTTAACAATATGTGCAAAATCAATGTAATGTGCCGGTCATAGTTTTTAACAAACTTAGAGGTAACAGTGGTAATGAGTGCAGTGTGGTCGCCGCTGATCTCACAGCACATGGACTGGATGAACGCACGGCTGGACAGAGCTCTGCACGGCACACAGACTCTGTTGAGCTCAGTGACGCAGTTAGGCGTCGCTGCACGGCTGGGCAGCCCGAGACAATCCGTCAGATTAGCGCTTGACCCACAGGATTTGTCGGAGAGGCACCTGATTCACCGGGAGCGAGACGCCGAGTCAGAGCACACAGAATGATCTAGATTTTATATTTATGTTCCAACGGAGCCTTTTTTTCGCCCCCACAAGCTTCTTTGTTGTTTTATCATGTCTGGGCATTTTACGCACGCCAGGACGCGTTTAGAGTATCCAAGTGATCAAAAGTGGAGTCATGACAGGTTTTACGCAATGCGTGGATATGCCCATAAGAGTGTTTGAGAAACTTTTTCGGCTGAATCTTCATCTGTCATCATTTTAGATCTGATCATGTGTGATATTCCTGCTGCCGGTGGAAACCTCTAATACCCCCCCTGATTACTGCGCACAGATGGATTGCGTCGTGTCGGCCAGCCGGCTGACATCAGGGCCTAGTCAGTTTAATTTAACTGCTATGCTCGCGTCTTGATTGCTAAATTGAAGTCTGCCCAGCATCAGTTTGTAAGCGCACACGGGACCCCCAGCTTCTCCTCCTGGTGCCACAAAAATGAGGAGAGCGGTGCTGAAAGAAGCCGCCAAACGTTTCCCCTGGCTGGCCAATGTCACTTTGTACGGGTGCTTATTCGCCGGCGGTGACCTGGTGCACCAGCTCATGGCTCAGAAGGAGCGCATGGACTGGAAACACACCCGCAATGTGGCCATCGTGGCAATCAGCTTCCATGGAAACTTTAATTACTTCTGGCTGCGGGCCCTTGAGAGACGTTTTCCTGGAAAGTCCGCAGGGATGGTGTTCCGCAAACTCCTCCTGGACCAAAGCTTTGCGTCGCCTTTGGGCACCAGCGTCTTCTACACAGGTAAGAAGGCCTGATTTCAGTCTAGCAAATGATTCAATTTAGCCAATGGGGGAAAAAAAATGAAATGTACAGACACGTAGCAACTCTCTGCTTGAAGACCACCATCCAATGTCATCTGATGTAAAAAAAAAAACATCACAATATCTACATTAGACTTAATCTAATGTAATTACAAACGTTAAAGCCTAAAGAAATATGATTTATATATGGAAATACAATCATTTAAGCGAATAGTGACGTGATAAAGCTTCCTATTAACGTCGTCTCTCAGTCAAACATCATGTGGGCCAAGGTGAAGAGTCATTACACATGTTTTTTAGGTCGTGCGTAATAGCGCAGAGTCGTTTAGTCTCACAAACCCTGTGTAAATCTCTCCTCTGCTCTGCAGGCGTGAGCTTCTTGGAGGATAAAGAAGATATATTTGAAGACTGGAGGGAGAAGTTCTTCAACACCTGGAAGGTAAGGAAGGCCTCAGCGGCGTCAAGCGAAGGAAAGTCACCTTCCCTCCACACACACACGGCCGCTGCTGCTGCGAGCTCACAACCAGATTAACCTAGATTATGCCACTGCTGCTTTTGCGCAGTGGGCACGACGCCCGGCAGCAAACCGGGTAATTCAGTCCTGAGTATAATGCCAGCTGAAAGATGTTCGAAAATCAGCCGATGTGGAAAGTAACTAAGTACATTTATTCAAATTGTACGATTACGTACAATTTTAAAGTACTTTCTTATTCATATTGTGTGTCACTTTGTAATTTTGTCCCAAGCAATTTGCATTTAAATAAGTAAATAAGATGAATAACAATGAAGGCTACCTATCTATCTATCTATCTATCTATCTATCTATCTATCTATCTATCTATCTATCTATCTATCTATCTACCTATCTATCTACCTATCTACCTATCTATCTATCTATCTATCTATCTACCTATCTATCTATCTATCTATCTATCTATCTATCTATCTATCTATCTATCTATCTATCTATCTACCTACCTACCTACCTACCTACCTACCTATCTATCTATCTACCTACCTACCTACCTACCTATCGATCGATCGATCTATCTATCTATCTATCTATCTATCTATCTATCTATCTATCTATCTATCTATCTATCTATCTATCTATCTATCTATCTACCTACCTACCTACCTACCTACCTACCTACCTACCTACCTACCTACCTACCTACCTACCTATCTATCTATCTATCTATCTACCTACCTACCTACCTACCTACCTACCTATCTATCTATCTATCTATCTATCTATCTATCTATCTATCTATCTATCTATCTATCTAATTTCAAAAGGAAATAATACTACTTTTTATATTATTTTTTAATTAGCTCCAATTTCACCAACTACAACTGTAAAAGGTTTTACTCTATTCAGAAGTCTCAATGTCTGTATATGAGATTGTAAAGACTGATTGTTCTGTAGTGCTGTCATGAAAAATATTTAGGAAATGAATATAGAGATTTTAAGAAAAAAAGCTATTTCATTTATGTGAGATACAGTATGTGCTGTGTCTTTGCGTCAGCTGGGAGCCTGCATTTATAACATTACACTCATCATTTCCTGTTTTCACTTGCAGACTGGACTCATGTACTGGCCGTTCATGCAGGTAAACTTATATAAAATTATTGTTTTGTGGACTTTTGTTTGTGTCATGTGGTTTTTTTGTTTATTGATTAAAAAGTCAAGGCTAAATTCAAAGAGTTTGTTCATTGTGCTGCCTGACAGAAATGTTTCATACCAGTTAGATTTGACCATTTGTACCATAAATTACATGAATGAGCCTCATATGTGTCCACTAAAACTTAATGTATGATTATTGTTTTAATAAATATGTGTATCAAAACTGACTGAAATCCCATGATCGATGCAGAGCTGCTACAGACAAATCAAATCAGATCCACTGATGATGACGGACGACTGGCTGATATTTCTGTCAGCCAAACACAAGAAACACAGAAGAGGAATAATGGGCGAAATTAACAATGAGATTAATCCCAAAATTCATAAATTCATAGTTTATTAATTAGTCATACTTTACTTTAATTAAATTGTACTTAGAATCCTGATTAAATCTCAGATTATCAGCACTTTGAGATTAATACACATCACTAACCATAAGCAATGAAATACGCAAAAAAAAACTGGAGCAATGATAAAAGATGTTTTTGTTTTTATTTGAATGAACATAATTCCATTTATCTAACTGAAACTCAATTTTAAATCAAGTAGCCCCATTTTAACAGAGCTGAGAAAACTATGGAAACTTTAATAATATTTAATGTCCTTATGTTCAATGTGATTTATAATTGAACCTCAGCTAATCTACAACACACTGGGAAGCAGTCAGTGTCGCCCTCAAGTGCATGTGGAAAAACAGTAGAACACAATGTAAAACACAAAAATAGTCACAACCATGCAGGAACACAGATTAAATGAGAATTACTAGAAGGCTGTAATATGAACTTCTTTAACAAACTATTGATTTTAGATTGACTCCTATAACGTCTTAGACTACAGGAATAAATAAACAATTTTAGTTTAGGAAATAACAAAATATTCAAAATGTGTTTACAGTATTGATAATAGTGGACTTCTCTTTGACATAAATCTACATATGATTAAAGTATTGAAAAGGGCTGTTCAGTGACATTATATGACCTGTTATTAAAGTACATTTATAATTCATGTCACATTTTTTCACCTCTTCAGTTTCTGAACTTTGTCCTGATGCCGCTGCACATGCGAACAGCCTTCATGGGCTGCTGCGCCTTCCTCTGGGCCACCTTCCTGTGCTTCTCACGGCAGAGTGGTGATGGCACCGCCGGCGTGGCTCTGGCCTTCGTCATGGACCCCCGTAAGACTCTGGAGGAGATGCGAGAGGCCCGGTTGGCCCGAAAAAAGCGAAGCATCCAGAGGGAAAACTGAAGGGAGGAGGACACTGCTTCTTTCATTTGAACCTTTGAGCTTTAGCAGGACAGACTTTTGCTTAACCTGCAACCACATACTGAACGCACCATGGAGAGCTGAAGAGCATGTTACTGGTTGGAAACATGCACTCACACATACGCACACAACAGATATGGATTTTAAAGGCTGGTGTAATAATACTATGAACATATTTGGTCTTAAAGTTGCTGATATGTTGACATTATCGTCTGAATAATATTGTCATATTTGACAAAAACATGCTGTATTTTCCCCAAAACTGAATTCTTGGTAATATAGGAAAGCATTAAGATAAAAGAGGATAATAAAACAGAGCTGAAACAGGTTAATAAGAAAATATATTAGTTACAAGTTCAGGGAAATACCTTTAACAATTCAGATTAAGGCTTAAAAATGAACAGTATTCAACAGTAAATACACAAACACACTGAATCAGGTGAACCCTGACAGCTGGCTGATAACTATTACAATGTTAACATCTGCACCATATAAAGGTAAATTGATTGAGTGGTGAAACCCTGCATACACACACAAGAATGACTTCTTAAAGGGGCAGTCCACCAATTCTACATGACGACTATTTTTCCATTGTATTGAGTACTACTCTGCATGTGAAAACAGTTGTATAATGTCTTTTTTGGCATTGGAGGAGTAACACTGATGATGTCTTGGAAGTAGTTGTTGAGGTAATTTCCGCGTGGGTTTGGAGGCTTCTCGGAGCATGGAGTTTGAAAGATGTGGGCAGGAAGGATGTAATGACAGATGCTTTCATGGGAATTATAGGACCCAGAGAGATCTGAGATCAAGATTGACTCATCCAAGGCAGTAAAGGTCAGGATCTCAGCCTCTGCTGCATCAATGTTTATAATTATTTTCTTAAATTTATGGAAACTACACTAAGCTGCTGGAGTATCCAATTACAGATTCAAATTCACTCAGTTTAAATGGTAATTACAACCACATTTTACAGATGATTTTGCAACATAAAGGCATGATCCCATTATCGGGGGTGAAACAGCTTTTAATTCCCTCTTCCTTCATTTTTAGGTATGTTTTATGTTGCAACAGCTTTTTGCAAATGTCCACGGTGCACTGAGTGGAGCAGGGTGAGTGATCTTTGTAGGTGCAGCTTATCACAGCTGACCACTGCTTGAACTGAAAGATGGATGAAAAAGAAGTAACTTGTGTGTCTGAATTTTCAGAAATGCACAATAACAAATTAGTCAGATATTGAGACCAGACAAAAAAGATATTTGTTTAGTGAAATATAAAAAAACAGGTTTAACAAACCTAAAAACTGAAGTGTTGTGCTAGCAACATTAGCATTGTAGCTTGTAGGTTTGTGGCACTGTTTAATCCAACATGACCAGGAGCTCCAGAGTGGTAAATTACTGCAGCATTACCAGACAGAAAATGTTAAAGTATCGTACCAGAGGCTTAAAATGATCATATTTTGAGGGAAATTATCATATGTGAGTCATAACTAAGTACTGTGGCCAGGAAGTGCAAAACAACATTACAAAATGTTAAACACTTTTATGAAGTTCGAGACAAATTTACATTTTGGGAAACAATTTTACATATCATAAAACAAAATTACATTAGCAAAGCACATTTACCAGGGACAAAACACATTTACATGTTAGAAAACAAATTTACAAGTGGTGAAACACTTTTACCAGTCCCTAAACAAATTTACAAATGACACAATCTTCAAGGAAAGGGAAAGTACTAAATACCGGAAGTAACCCGGAAGTGATAAAGTGGGCAGACAGTCCACCAGTATGTTTCCTCAGCTGCTAAATAAACCATAGACATATATACTTTTATATGTATATGAAATAAACTAGCTGCTACTCTCCTGCTGTGTACACCACTGAACAGTCTTTTTCTTCTTTGGACGCTTTCACAACTCGTTTCTTACTGACTCTACAGCACCACCTGGTGGCGGAGTTTAAACAAGGCTTAACTCATGAATGTAACGACTGCAATGCAAATCAAACCATTAAATTAACTCAAATACACACAAAAAACCCCCACAAGTTTATCTTAGAAAAAGCACAGTTTCTGTTTTCAACACTAACTGTTGTCAACTGGAGCTTATGAGAAATGCATTTCTTTTGTTATGTAATTAATGTTTTCTTTGACAGGCTTAAATAAAACCTACTGTGATCTCTGTTCTTACTTGTATGTTAAGCAAAAAACTTCACTCTGGAATTATTTGACATACATTGCTTGTTCTACTTGTTCTGTGACATTTAAAAAGTCACTGATCTTAACATACTTTAATTCTGAAAATACAAGTAACATTTTGTATTATTATTATTGAAATCAAACATAACTACAACAGCCAAATCACCTTTCTTTGTCACATCTCTTCTTCTCCTTTCCTCTTCTGTCTTTTACCTTTTCTTTACCTGGTTTTCCCACGGTGAGTGTAGCCAAGGGCTTACAGGATCTGCCTGTTTTTGTGCAAATAAATATTTATTAAACTGCAGTCTGCTTGCCTTTGATTTACTGTAACACCACACACTATTAGAAGAACAAGCAATGTAGTGTTTCCAGAGAAGTGTTTTGCTTAACATACAAGTAAAGACAGAGATCACAGTAGGGTTGTTTTGTTTTTTTAACCCTGTCAAAGAAAACATTCATGACATAACAAAACAAATCAATTTTTTTCATATACTCCTGCGACAGTTGACAACAGTTAATGTTGAAAAGAGAAACCGTGGGAGTTTTGTGTGTGTATTTTAATTCATTTAATGGTTTGATTTGTATTGCAGTTGGTTCATTCATGAGTTAAGCCTTGTATAAATTCTGCCACAAGGTGGTGCTGTGGAGTCAGTAAGAAATGAGTTGTGAAAGCGTGCAGAGAAGAAAAAGACAGGAGAAAGCAGGAGAGTAGCAGCTAGTTTATTTCATATACAAATAAAAGTATATATGTCTATGGTTTATTTAGTGGCTGAGGAAATATACTGGTGGAATGTTATAGTAAAGGGCTTATTAGATATGGACATTTCTTCTGTATAGGGGAAGATTTTGGCCTGATGAAGGTGCTAAGAAAAGGTCAAAGGGTCCCCAAAATGATTAGTATTCATCCTTTTACAGAATATAGTCAGTAATTGTATAGATATTATGTGGTGGAACAAAGTAGTGGAGGAAATTATTTAATTAAATTAGGTTTCAGTTGAAATAAGACCAGAACCATGGGTGGACGTGCTACTTTAGAGGAAGCCAGTGTTGTGGCGGAGCACTGTGGCTGCTCTTTCTGCTGGTGGCACTGGGTCGATCTGAGCCCACAGTGCAGTGCAGATCCTGAGACCAGAATAAAGGGCTCGATATTTCTGCTTTACACCAGTCGTGCCTTTTCTTGGTGACAAGACTGCAACACTGGTCTGCGAGCTTGCATTGTTTGGCTGACTGTCGATGGTCATTAGTGACAATTGAGACAAATCAGATACATAGATATATATTTGTGTGTCTGTGTGTGTGTACAATTACTAAACTAAATTGAATTTCTGCATTTATTTTGGGATGCATTGATGTAACAGAAAGTCAAAAGGGTTCATCATCTGGGAAGTACGAATGTGCTCACGAAATGTCACATAAATCTACCCAAAAAAAATTAAAAAGAAAAAATGGTGTGGGTAGCAGATTTTATGGAAATACAGCTTTTAGATTTCAAGATACTTTGTCAGAGTGTTTGAGTAGAAAACTGGAAGTATTGCAAAATGAAAGGTCAGGGCGTCACTAGATAATCTGGGGATCATTAATAATAACAACTATTTTATGATGATCTGACCGGTAATTTCAAGTTGTGTACCTCTGAGTTAAAGTGTTGAACATACAGATGTAAACTAATAGTCCCACTTTTTCCGTTCTCTTTATGTAACAGCCTGCAGTCAGTTAGCTTAGTTTAGCATAAAGACTGAGGAGCAAGGGGAAACCCCTTATGTTAAAAGTGGTAAAAACTGCCTCTAAATTTTGTGTAACTCCCTGAAAAGAACTGCAAATTGCCTCAAATTATTTAAAAAATGGAATTAGCATATTTCCCAAAAAGGTTGAAAGTTCCTTTGAGACAGACAACCATGAATTTAAGTTCATCACCTCCAATCTGAAGGGGCTCATAATGTGTTAAAAGAAAATGTATCAGTGCATCCCACTTGTATCGTATCTCCTAGTTTGACCTGTGAAGATATAGTATCTTAATCCTGTCCTCTTACTTGAAACATTGAATAGGTTGCCATCAGCCCAAATACCTTATCATGTAACACATCCAGTCAACCTCAGTTATTTAAACCTGACCCATTGTTCACTTTTCTTTAGATTTTAATTAATTAATTATTTTAGTAAAGCTGAAAACCTTTTATTCATATTCATCCAAAATATGGGAACAAAAATTGTAATATTCACCGCTGAATATACACATAATAGATGAAAAGTCACGTGTTTTACTTTTATGGATAAATTATCTTGATCTATCAGTCAGTTACACTAGAGAGAACTATGTTTATAGCGGTTTGAACACAGCTCTTCTGTAGATAAGCTTTAGTAAACACCACATACATTCTGTTTTTCCATGCACAGAACAATTGTAAAACCTCTAAAAATATTCAATATGGTTCAAAACAGTGTATGAAAGTCCATCTTATGTATGATATTGTGATGTCTGGTTGACACCAAACTGTGAGTTCAGCAGTTTTGTTGTACAGTATTATTACTTTGATTTGTTCAGAATTAGGACGCTTTCTTTGTTGTGTGAACAAAAGGCACCGGGGATGAACAATTGTTGAGCAAATCTGAAGATGTCAGGAGCACCGGTTTTAATTAGATTTGATTTGTAAATTGTGTCAGTGTTAAGCCATGTGAACAAGTGAGGCTGGTGCTCTGTTAAGGTGTTGAACGAGCTCCTGGAGCGGATTAAGACAGCGGTAACACCTCCAATGTAAAGAAAAGAACTGCTCAGTGAATAAAAAGTTGTGAATAGAAAGAAAAAAAAACCCTCCTCAGCACAGTTTCTAATCATCTACAACCAAAAGGAGAAGCATTTTCACTGAATAACAATAATGACAATAAACTTAATTTATACAGCACAAACTGTCGATTATGTTCTTGATTAATCGTTGGGATTATAAAATGTTGGTGAACAAAGGAAAAATGGTTGAGATGTTTTGTTTTGTTTTGTCCGATGAAGACGTTCAGTTTACTAAAATGTACGACCAAGAAATTCTCACAACAGAATTTTTGGTATTTCTGCTTGAAAATGAATTTATATGATTCTTCGATTAAGAAAATAACAATCACAAGACCAACAGTTACATCAAGCAGTAAATATCTCAATTTAGAAGGGACTCGGAGGTTGACACTGAAGGGACGAGCTTGTGATGCTCTGGCAAGGTGTTGAAAAGTCACAGGGCCTTGACAGCGAATCCCCCGTCACCTCGATCTAGAAACAGCCAAGAGATCCTTGCTAGAGGGCCTCAGGCTGCGATTCGGCTCGTAAGGGATTGCTAAGATATTTCAGTCTCGACCAAAGTGGTAGACCAACCGATTGCCGGACATGTGACCAAATAAAACACGATGTACTGTTATACGTTAAATGAAACTGCTCAACTGTACATCAGCCAGGAATCAGCCAGCTTTAACATTAAATGACCTCAGAGTGTCAGAAAACATCAGTTATGTGGGTCGGATATGAAGCCAGGTCAAATTGGATAGCAGTTTTTGTGTATGTGTGTGTGTTTGTGTGTGTGTGTGTGTGTGTGTGTGTGTGTGTGTGTGTGTGTGTGTGTGTGTGTGTGTGTGTGTGTGTGTGTGTGTAGCAGCTTCATGCTCTAGTGATGGTGCGTGTGGATTAACCAGGATCAGATAGGCCTGGTTAATCCCTTCTGAAAAGGACAGAGATGACCCAGTGTGACCTCTGACCCCGCCAACAGGAAGTGAAACTCACCAATCGGAGTCAAGAATGAAGTCAGGTGGCACGCTCGGACAGCCTTTCACCGCGCCCTCGTTCGGTAACCCTCACAAACATTAACCCCCATTAAACATCATGCATTGTTTAAGTGGGTAGATGCAGACCCATATTCAGGGCTAATAATTAACAATAATAATATACAATGATAATATATTCATAAACATGACAGAAAATAGTAATAACATATTGCAGATGGTGTGAAGTTTTGTGTGAGGATAAATTATTTTAATGCTGTTTGTTTTCTTTCACTTGTTCATCTGAATAAAACCTAATTTTTCAGGGGTTTTTTCTGTACAGTAGTGCACTGTTGGAAGCTGGCTTGGGTTGTTTATAATTTAAATTAAATGGTTGTTTTTAGATCAGCAGAGGTGTGGGTATTCAATATATGGTCAATTATTGTCCGTGGTTGGGTGTCAGTATTATTAAAAACTAAACAGAAGTACATAAGAATACATGAAAGGGAATTCATTCATTCTCAAATATCACAGTTTGGAGTTTACCTCATTTTAATTGTTGATAATCATTTATACAAATAAAAATAAACAGCAGCAATAGTAATACTATCAATGCATTTTTACCAGTTTCTTGCATATTTGTGTTGCAAAACTGAGCTGAATGTGAAATTCCTCCAAACTGAGCCGGCAAACTCCATCCATCGAGGAATACAATGAGATGTGGATAAAAGCTCCAGAGCTAGAAGTATATGGTACTGTATATTTGAGTATTAGGTTTTGAGTATTAGGAGTATTAGAAGAAACACTAACAAATAATTATACGTTTCATGTAAGACAGGCCTGTTTGGTGTATAACATATTTACCACAGCTGTCAGATAAAATAATAGTACTTCACTACTCTGAAAAGTATAGTCAGTAAGTGCATCTCA
Organism: Scomber scombrus; assembly: GCF_963691925.1. NCBI lineage: Eukaryota > Metazoa > Chordata > Actinopteri > Scombriformes > Scombridae > Scomber > Scomber scombrus. The sequence continues at coordinate 3,183,323 of NC_084987.1, read as the reverse complement.
AATTTGACTAATTATATTAAATATGCACTCGGTGAGTACTTTATTAGGAACACCTGTTCAATGTAATGCTATCCAGTGCAACAGTTCTGCCATAAATTCTACTTTATGAAGCTTATATATTTTCAGTTTTTGTTGACATTGTCAGAAAGGTGATAACTCTACATCATGTTCCTATTAACATGCATGAAGGTAGCAAAATATTAGGAATACCTTTCATTATGATGCGCCACCCACCAAAACCTGAATAATGAACATAGAGTTATCCTTTCTGACAATGTCATGAAAAACTGAAAATGTATAAGCTTCATTAAAGCAGAATTAAAGACAGAGCTGTTGTATTAGATTGCACAGGTGTTGATCTATTATTATTATTATTATTATTATTATTATTATTATTATTATTATTATTAGCAGAAACCTGCACTTTCAATACAAACAGATATAATTAGGTTATAAACCATTCATCAAATCAATTACTTACAGCAGTCAACATCAGACAACCTCATCATACCTTATCAGTTACCTGGTGTTTCTGTTAATCATCAAATGTTAATAAAACAACATTAATACGATCAGTTTTAATTCAACTGAAGCTTCCGGTGCTCTCTGGGGAAAACACCAAACTCCCTTTTTATTAAAGTGATAATGGATCTTTGGAGTGTACCATAAAACCAAGGTGTTCAAAAGAGGTCGGATTATTGTTAAAAAAAAAATGAGACTGCATTTAAAATGTTTTCAGTAAATGAGAGCAACTTGCTGACTTGTTTCCCTATAACAGCTCAGTCCTGTAATTTTCAGCCTGATACCTTTAAATGTGTCCACTGCTGGCTTCTGCAGTCAGGTCCTGTTGTTAAAAAAAAAACATCTGATGAAACTTTATACCAGATTAAAACTAAAACACACAACTTAGAGAAACGTATGTCATAAAGGAGAGAGTCATAAAGACACGCTGACGCAGATGTTGTAGACTAATAAATAAACTATATAGAAATATTTCTTTATATTTGGCATTTTCACATGTTCTCAAACATTTAAAGGCACGTAAATACATCCAGTTTTCAGTTGTATATAAGACACACACGTGACTGAAAGAAGGGAGGGAGTTAAAATTGGAAGTATTTTGTCCAACGCCATTTCACAGTCAGCAGAGCAGAAGGAGGAAACCTTGTCTGAGGCAAGTGAGTGTTAATATCAGGACTGCAAACAATGAATACTGTCATTATTGATCAATCTGCTGATTATTTTTAAGTTTAATTGTTTAGTTGATTAAACTAATGAAAAATATGAAATCATACAGTTTCACGTCTTCATAAGTAGTTTCCTGTAGTTTTCCCCCCTGGTTTCTGCGTCCTCACAGCGATGTAAAAACTCAGCAAACTCTTGGATAAAATAATTATTAGTACATTCAAATTAATAATGGATGATCTTTAGAGTGTACCACAAAATCAAGTTGTTCAAAATTGGTCAAATTACTATGAAAAATGATATCTCTAAATGTGTCCATTGATGGTCTCAGTAGTCAGGTCGTGTAGTTAAAAAAACACACATCTGATGACTGAAAACGTTATACCAGGCGTCCGGTCCATAAAGCAAGCTCGGAAAAGCGGCGCTTATTGTCAAATACCTGACTTCAATGAGCCTAACAAATGAGATCAGGATAAAGCGGTTCCATAAAGGTCGATTCACGTTCACGCAATCAAACTAATTCACGACAGGCTCAAGTATTCAGACTAATTGCGTGTGCACGACATTCATGAGCAGCCCATGATGTCGAACACAGATCAAACGGATTCACAATGGCAAAAAAAAGTAAACACGCGCTGACACTTAGTTTACTTTTTAGACATTATTTTAAATGTACTGATCAATAACCAATACCTTTTTAAAACAGCGCTTCCTACCAGGAAAACAGCAGTTAAAGACATATAATATTACATATCTTGTCCAAATATTTTTGCATACATACACACGTTAAGTTGACTATGTACTCGACTATATATATATGTATGAATGTATATATGATTATTAAGTCGACTATATATGTATAAGTATGTGTAAGAGCCAGATTAAAAGGCCGTTTACTGAGAACAATAACATCCTGTAAACAGCGGTGTCAAGCACGCGCTGCACTCCAGCTGTGTGTGCAGCTAATTACTGATGAGCTGTTACTGCTGTAGTATGTTATACGGATAATTAAAAAGAAAACCAGAAGAGCTCAGAGATGGGTGTTGATTTAGTTTGTAGTAGAAGTAGCAGAAGTATTTCAGACACACGTTGCTGTGATGTTTCAGTGTTTACAGACCAAACTGACCCACAGCAGATGTCGAAGTGCGGTGTGTAGAAGTACACCACTGTGGCAGTGACACACGGTATGAGCACAGATCTGCGTACAAAGATCCACTAACTTTGTTGTTGTTGTTTTTAACATTATAATAGAGAACAAGGGTCAAGCATCTTTGTAATAATGACCTATCTAAATTAATCACCTCTGGGTGTCATCCTGCTCCGATTTACAGCGCGTCAGTCCGTGGTGAGAGAGGAGCAAAGACACCTTCAAATAAATAAATAATGATTTTGATTGACTGTCAGCGTTTTTATCGTTCATCAAATCGCTCTGAAAGTGATTTCAACGATATCGTTCTCCTCTATCGTAATCGTTATAGTTGTGGGGTGGACTCCGCCATCCACATGAATTAAAATTATATTTAAAACTATACATTTGTAGTTAAAACTTAGAGATTCTAAAAATGTGTCATAAAACTTCAAACTGAATAAAAATGTTAGTTTGTGAGCTTCAGCCCGACAGAGAGAGACGCTGATGCAGGAGCTGAACAACAATTTCTTTACCATTTGGCTAGACTTTGTGTTCTCAAACATGTAGAGAATAAAAACTCTTCACGCAAATACATCCAGTTTGTAGATAATACACACACACACACACACACACACACACACACACACACACACACACACACACACACACGAGATGTGGTCACACTCTGTAGAATATCTGAGGCCGTGTAGTTAGAAACAGTTTAGAAAAATCCTGCAGACAAGATATCGAGGCAGTACAATACAAACAGATATAATTAGTTTGTAAACCATTCATCAAACCAATAACTTACAGCAGTCAACATCAGACAATCTCATCATACCTCATCAGTTACTTGGTGTTTCTGTAGTTATGATACAAATTAACATTAATACTATCAGTTTTAATTCAACTGAAGCTCCCTGCGCTCTCTGGGGAAAATATTACACCAAACTCTCTTGTGCTCAAAAACACATAACTTTAGAAACACAAGATAAAAGGCATTATATGTCCAAAGTCTTCTTATCAGCATCAATATAATCCATAAAGATAAACTGTATCTGCTGCATTATGACCCGACTTTGTTCTCCATGACGACTACTGGTCCCAACAAGGTCAATGATTATAGGAGAAACGGTCCAATAAAGAAATAAATACATATACACACATGATTTCCAGTAAAGAGGAAGGAAGCAGACAGGAAGACAGTAAAGGTGAACGTTGGTACAGACTTCATTTCACAGTCATTTCTTCACTTACTCTCTGTCTGGTCACACTATAGGAAGTTAAAATTGAAAGTATTTTGTCAAAAGCCATTTCACAGTCAGCAGAGCAGAAGGAAGAAAACAAGTCTGAGGCAGGTGAGTTTTAATATCAGGACTGCAAATAATGATTACTGTCATTATTGATCAATCTGCTGATTATTTTTAAGTTGAATTGTTTAGTTGATTAAACTGCGTGAGAAAAATGTGAAATCACACAGTTTGAAGTCTTCAAAAGTTGTTTCCTGTTGTTCTTTTCCTGGTTTCTGCGTCCTCACAGTGATGTAAAGTGACTCACTGCTGCGCTCTAAATAGAGAGAAGTCACAGTTAAGAAGCACACACATGTTTATCTGAAGTCAAAGTTTATCTTTGTGATGACTAGAAAACACACATGGTTGTAGTTAAAGTCATGTAAACTAATAAGAAGCTACTAAGTTGAGAGTCAGGACTGAGTTTATTATACTGTGTATGTGTGTGTGTGTCTGCAGTGTTACTGGTTTACCTCTCAGACTCCAGAAGATGAAGGAAGAGGAGGAAGAGGATGGCAGTCTCTGAAATCCAGCTTTCTGTCTGTGAAGAGTGACCGGTCCAATGATTATACTCCAAACTTCAGTAATGAACCGGGACCCTGGACAAAGAGTAAGAGATTGTTTTTAACTACTATTCCCCCTCCCTCATTACAAATTATATGTCTGCTCTAGTCTAAGAATATATAAGTACATTTAGTTTCAAAAGTTTTACTACTTCACGGATGATGTCTCCTACTTCACTGTTCACTGCACATTGAATAATTGAACAAAAAGTGTCGTAAAAGCACAATGAAACAGGATGAAAAAATGCGATATTACAGGAGGACAGTCACTGTGTTTCACTTGTTTCACTCACTTTTTATTGGAAGGTTACTGATCACTTATAAGATCACTTTCTTGACAGTTTTGTATATTTAGCAGATGGATTTAACTCTAGTTTAGTTTTTAATTAATGACTAAATTACGTATGTAGCCAACTATTAAAATACTGTGCTTTGTCCCTTTACTTCACAGAACAAAAATCACACTTTGAGACAAGATCCTCATTTTCAGGCGCTGTCGGTTTACCAGCTTTAACAAACCAATGAAAAGAGAAAACACAAACCAATAGAAAGCTCCGGAACAGCTACTGAGTAGACTTGTGGTGAGACGTTTTTACTGATGATCCTCTTGAGTTTCTCTGACTGCAGCCAAACTGGGCTTTTTGTAAAATCAGTCAGATCCAGTAGAGTTTCTACTGACAGACAGAAAGAAACAAAACTGGTCTCTTATCTGTTCTCTGATCTATTCTAACATAGAGCCAAGATGACGGAGGCGGACCTCCTTAACCTTCTGGAAGATTTAACAGATGATGAATTTAAGGATTTCAAGTGGTACCTGAAGAATGAAACGGTGGACGACATCCCACCCATCAAAAAGAGCAAGCTGGAGAAGGAAGAGAAGCGGGATGCTGTAGATCTGATGGTGCAGAAATATGAATTTTCTGGAGCTGTGAAAGTGATGAAGAGCATTTTAAAGAAGATCAACAGGAATGATCTGGTGAAGAAGTTATCAGACATCGGCTCAGGAGCAGAAGGTCAGTCACAGGAAGAGACAAACATGACATCACATCCAGACAACTGATCTGTCACAACTGTCTTTATTTATTTTTTAATAATTTTATATTAGGATTAAGATTTCTTCATTGTCATTTATCAGCACTTATATACATTGAAACAAAATGCATTGTCTGCATCTGAGTTTTGTGTTCTTCTCAGCACAATTAGTTTAAAAAAGTTAACTGATACTGCATTAAAGGGAGATAAACTATTTTTGTGTTATTCTTGTATTTAAAGTCCAACTAAAACGTAAACACAAATTATCCTCTAGAAGTCTATATAAGTTGTCTGCCAGCCTGTCTTTATTTATTTTTTAATAATTTTATATTAGGATTAAGATTTTTTTATTGTCATTTCTCAGCATTTATATACATTGAAACAAATGCATCGTCTGCATCTGATTTGACCCATCCTATACACTAGGGGTAGTGGGCTACTGCAGAGCAGCATTCAGGGTACAACTCCAGTTCTTTTAGCCAGTGGGGCACTGACAGCAGTATTAACCCTGACATACATGTCTTTGATGGTTGGAGGAAATCAGAGCATCCAGAAGACACTTCACACAGAAAGGACCCGAGACATTCAGGGTTTGAACCCAGGACTTTCTTGCTGTGAGACATCAGTGGTTAGCACTGAGCCATTGTGTTCTTCTCAGCACAATTAGTTTAAAAAAGTTAAATGATACTACATTAAAGGGAGATCATGTCATTTTAACACATTGCAGGGGCTGAACAGTATTGGGACGGATACACATGAAGACAGACTAAATTATTATTTTATTTATCTTGTACTTACAGTCCAACTAAAACATAAACACAAATGATCCTCTACAATTGTAAATAAGGTGGTTTCCACCACTTAACATTTTACTGTTTGTTAAATTCAGACACATTCATGTTGTGAGGAAATGTTCTGACTCAGACACACAGAAGATGTGTGCTAGTCCTGACTTTTTTGTTCTGTTTTCCTCTATCGCTAATACTGATAAAACAAGAAAGGCATGCTTTGAGAATAAAGTCAATGTAGAGGAGAAATCTTATCACTGATTTACAGAAACAAGGTTTCTACTATGTGTGTTAACATGTCCCATGATTACCCACGTAACCTGGTTTCTCTGAGTAAACTGATTATATAAGTGCATGTAAACATTGATAGTTGTTTACATCTATATTTTTCTTCTCTTTCAGCAGATGGTGATCTGCAGGAGGGTTTAGGTATATGTAAGATCAATCTGACGAGGAGATGTCAAAAAATGACTGAAACAAGTGATGAACCAGAAGGTGAAACCCTCTTCGACGATAGATACACTGAGGTCTTCATCACAGAGGGAAGCAGTAACGAAGTTGATACTCAACATGAGGTGTGGCAGCTTGAGACAGCTTCCAAGGTGAAGACCTTCCATGACACTCCAATCAAATGCCACAACATCTTTAAAGCCTTACCCAACCAAAAGAAACTCATCAGAGTCGTTCTGACAAACGGCGTTGCTGGCGTTGGAAAAACCTTCTCAGTGCAGAAATTCGCTCTGGACTGGGCAGTGGGCTCCGAAAACCAAGATATCAGTCTGGTGGTTCTGCTTCCGTTCAGGGAGCTGAACTTGATCAAAGATGAGCAGTACAATCTGATCATGCTGATCCAGGAATGCCACCCAACACTACAGCTCACAGCAAAGAAGCTTGGTGTCTGTAGAGTTCTGTTCATCTTTGACGGCCTGGATGAAAGCAGACTTTCACTGGATTTCAACACCAGGGAAGTCGTGACTAATGTCACACAGAAGACATCAGTCAATGTACTGCTGACAAACCTCATCAAGGGGAACCTGCTTCCTTTGGGTCTCATCTGGATAACTTCCCGACCTGCAGCAGCCAATCAGATCCCTCGTACATGTGTTGACAGGGTAACAGAAGTACGAGGCTTCACTGACGCCCAGAAGGAGGAGTACTTCAGGAAGAGATTCAGTGATGAAGAGCAGTCCAGCAGAATCATCTCACACATCAAGACATCCAGGAGCCTCCACATCATGTGTCGCATCCCAGTCTTCTGCTGGATCACTGCTACAAGCCTGGAGGAAATGTTGACTTCAGACGAGAAAGAAGAGCTGCCCAAGACCCTGACTGACATGTACTCATACTTCCTGCTGATTCAGACAAAGAGGAAGAAGAACAAGTATGATGGGGGACATGAGACGAGTCCAGAGGAACTGACAGAGGCTGACAGCGAAGTTCTTCTGAAGCTCGGGAGGCTGGCGTTTGAACAGCTGCAGAAAGGAAACATCCTGTTCTACCAAAAAGACCTGGAGCAGTGTGGTCTTGATGTCACAGAGGCTGCAGTGTTATCAGGATTTTGTACACAGATTTTCAAAAGAGAGAAACTCCAGAAGAAAACAGTCTACTGCTTTGTTCATCTGAGCGTTCAGGAGTTTCTGGCTGCAGTCTACATGTACCACTGTTACACCAGCAGGAACACAGAGGTACTGAAGGACTTCCTGGGAGAAGACTACAGTGACTCATCTCTGGATCACTTCCTGAACGGAGCCATGGAGAAATCTCTCCAAAGTAAAAATGGCCACCTGGACCTGTTTGTTCGCTTCCTTCATGGCCTCTCTTTGGAGTCCAATCAGAATGTCTTAGGAGACCTGCTGGGTCAGACAGAGAACAGTCCAGAAACCATCCAGAGAGCCATCAACAACCTGAAGAAGATGAACACTGGGGATCCGTCTCCTGACAGAAGCATCAACATCTTCCACTGTCTGATGGAGATGGACGACCGCTCAGTACATCAGGAGATCCAAGAGTTCCTGAAGTCAGAGAACAGATCAGAGCAGGAACTCTCTCTGATCCACTGCTCAGCTCTGGCCTACATGCTGCAGATGTCAGAGGAGGTTCTGGATGAGTTGGACCTGGAAAAGTACAACACATCACATGAGGGACGACAGAGAATGATTCCAGCTGTGAGGAACTGCAGAAAGGCTCGGTAAGTCCAGATGTGATTAGCATTCATCGGTGTAGATTAGTAGTTTAGTTCTTCAAATATAAATAATATGTTGGGTCGTATATTGAGAATGTTGGGTTTCTTTAAATTAAATTAAAGAGTACATTCTAGGCCTGTTCTATGTGAAAAATGCATTAAGGGAACTTTAGTTGTGATTAGGTGCTATATGAATAACTCATATAACAAATATTATTGTTAAAATAATGCTGTACTTGTTTATAGCAGAATAACATCAGTTATATTCAGTCACAGATTTTCGTGAGCTGTTTCAATTGTTCAATTATTTTTTTTAAATGTTGATTTTTCAGTTGGTCGTGTTTATAGTCGTTTAGTTAATGAACACAGGTCTTCTATTTATTTCTAGTAATTATTGGATTTTACAGTTTTTTCTTGTACTTTCCTACCCTTGAATGTTGGAGGCATCATTCAAACCTGGTAAAACAAATGAGGGACTTCAGAGGTTGTGGTTGAGGTTTTATAACAGCAGCATTTTATCACAACATATATCAGTATTTTACAGTTAACAGTAAATGCAGTAAAGTTATTATTTTGGTTAAGACACATATCTTATAACTACAATGTCAGTGGTTCATTTCCAGCAGTGGACCTTGGCTGCATGTTATTCTCTGTCTCTGTCTTCTTGTTTCCTGTTTATCTCTCAACTGTTGCTTTTCATTAAAGGAAAGGAAAACTTCAAACTGTTTCATCATCAAATGCATGAAGTAAATATAAAGTGTCGTCTTTCATGATAACTTATGTTGTACTATATATGTCACTACAGGCTTCCTCGCTGTTATCTCACAAAGACTCACTATGAAGTTGTGGCTTCAGCTCTGAAGGCCAACCCCTCCCATCTGACAGATCTGGACCTGAGCTACAACATCCTGTATGAGTCAGACATGAAGCTTCTGTGTGCTGGACTGGAGAGTCCAAACTGTAAACTGGAGACTCTGAGGTCAGTTCACTGACTGTAGATTTGGTAGATTTGTTTCTATATATTCAATTAAAATCCTTCCCTGAAGTTTCAGATGTTTGGTTCATACATTTTCAGAATTTGCTTTTAGCTCAAATCTGTAGAATTAAAATGTTTCAGGAATTTAAAATCCACAGTCTTGTTCTGTGTAAAAATGACTTCCAGGGTTTAAACTAATATGAGGCTTCAGCAGTCTGAGTTCCACATATCAAGTAAGTATGTTTGTGTTTCTTCAGTGTTTCCTTGCTGAGCTGCAGTGGAGGGATCAAAATTCAAAGAAGGAATTTTGTTCTAAATATTTGAGTCTAACAGACTGTCAACGGTTCATATTAGCTTCAGCTGAATGAAGTCACTTCTTGCAATGTAGCTGTGTTAGGAAGAGACCACTTCACAGTCAGTATGGACAGGAGGAATGATTACTGCCACCAATAACATGTTTTAATTACACACACCTACTAAACTACCAAATACAGGAAGAAGAGCTTATTCAGACATAGTAATGTTGATCTACGCATTTAAAACCTGAACACATCTGATTTGATTATAAAAAAGTTTTTAATCTACATCATTTATTCTTTATTCAGATTGTGTGGCTGCAGTTTGTCGGAGACCAGCTGTGCTTCTCTGGTCTCAGCTCTGAAGTCCAACCCGACCCATCTGAGAGAGCTGGATCTGAGTAACAACAAGCTGAAGAGCTCGTCTGTGAAGCTGCTGTCTGATCTTAAGAAGAGTCCAGACTATAGACTGGAGACTCTGGGGTCAGTTCATTGACAGTCTGTTATTATTGTTGATCTTAATGTTTAACAAATGAACCTAATTTATGTACATGGGTCAGTGACAAATAAGGGTTGGCAAGATGAGAAATTAAAACATTTCTTATTCTATCTATTAATATGTATATTTTGCACAAAAAAATCCCCAAATGTAAGACTGAGTGTTACTGAAAGTGTCCCATTGTGTAACAATAAATAATGATAAATATTAAATATTTTAATCACCTACAGTGTATTTAAGTGCATTTATAAAAATAATTAATTCATTTTAAAACATCAAATGAAAAGAAAAAAAAAATCATCAGCGGATGTTACCAGTATTTTGCATGAAAATCTGATACACTGTTTGTTGAAGAAATGGACACTGAATATCAAATATGACAGTCAACAAGGTTCAGTGAACTTTTTTTCAGCGTTATTTAAGTTTAGAAAAAGGAACACATGACAACATGAAATGATTAGGATATTATATTTTAAATCAGGTGGTTGAAGCCAGGTGAAGACATTCTTCCCACCCAGCTGTTTCATGCAGCAGCAATAAAACATGCTCTGTGATGAGCCACTTTTTCCTTGTTAGAAGATGGCATCTAATGGGGGAAAAAAGTTTCCTTTATTTAGTTTGATTTTTTTAGTTTTGTTTATGTTAGTAATGAAATAACAGAAATGTAAACAATTATATTTCATAGAAGTTATGTTTGAGTAACATTTCTCATTTTAATAAATTATTGGATTTTTAGGTATTGTTCAAAAGTAAGTTTTTTATGATACATCTTTAACAAGCATCATATACTACTGATATTTGACTAAATTGTCCTCTCACACAAAGACTTATAATAGGACTCTAATGATGTAAGCAGTACACATTTAAAACCTGAAAACATCTAATTGGATTATAAATGAATTTCAATCTACATAATTTATTCTTTATTCAGATTTGATGGCTGCAGTTCGTCAGAGACCAGATGTGCTTCTCTGGTCTCAGCTCTGAAGTCCAACCCCTCCCATCTCAGATGGCTGGATCTGAGTAACAACAAGCTGCAGGATTCAGACATGGAGCAGCTGTGTGACCTTCTGAAGAGTCCAGACTGTAGACTGGAGGAAGTGATGTAAGTTCACTGACTGTCTGTTACTATTGTTGATCTTAATGTTTATCAACTGAACCAAATGTATGTACATACATAACTTACATCCGTGAAGCTAATTTTTTCTGGATTTTCAGTATCTTGCTGAACAGTTTAGGCTGTAGTTATAAAATATGACTAATTCTTAAATAAAATGTAGAGATGTTCACTGTTAGTTGTTAAAGTAAATTAATGTTCATATTTTTTGTAAAGAGTCACATCTGTATACAGAAGATCCTCTCAACTAATATCTGTTTGAAACTGATCAAGTTTACTTGATGAAGGAGAAATATTTCTTTATTATATTCTTTAATGTGTTTTAATGAATAATGTCTGATCATTGATATTGATCCTTCAGAATACACACACACACACACACACACACACACACACACACACACACACACACACACACACACACACACATACACACAGATTGACTCAGTGCTGACATGAATATGTGCCTGAATGTTTTGGTGACATTTGCATGATGTCTGTAGAAGGCTGACATTATGATGATCCACAATAACACAATGATGAGGGATTTTAATTTACATCATTTACTCTTTATTCAGATTGGGTGACTGCAGTTTGTCAGAGACCAGCTGTGCTTCTCTGGTCTTAGCTCTGAAGTCCAACCCCTCCCATTTGAGATTGCTAGAGCTGAGTAAAAACAAGCTGCAGGATTCAGTCGTGGAGCTGCTGTGTGATCTTCTGAAGAGTCCAGACTGTAGAATGGAGAGACTGGGGTAAGTTCATTGACTGTCTGTTACTATTGTTGATCTTAATGTTTAACAACTGGACCTAATTTATGTACATACATAACTTACATCCATGACGTAAATGTTTTGTTAAAGTAAATTAATGTTCATAATTTTTGGTAAAGACTCACATCTGTATACAGAAGAACCTCCCAACTAATACCTGTTTGAACTGATCAAGTTTACTTGATAAAGGAGAAATATTTCTTTTTAAAATTCTTTAATGTGTTTTAATGAATAATGTCTGATCATTGATGTTGATCCTTCAGAACACATACACACACGCGCACACAGATTGACTCAGTGTTGACATGAATATGTGTCTGAATGTTGTGGTGACATGTAGAAGGCTGACATTATGATGATCCACAATAACACAATGATAAAGTCACTCTGCTGTTGTGAATGAGTTACAGCTCTATTGAGTGAGCCAGATCATTTGGCTCAATTATAATTCAGCCCAAATGTAACATTATTTTCACCTCTGATTGGTCTGTGTGTCACATAAATTATTCAGTTTAAATAAGCTAGATTTTACCATTATTTTACATTATGTTTAGTATTAAATGTATAAAAATATTAATGTAAAACACCAGACACTATTTACAATTTATTTATATTTAATGTTTTGAATTAGATTTAAAAAACTATCCAAAACAAATACTATAACAGAGAAATCACATAAAAAATTATCTCGCACTTTGAAAAGACACAAGCCTGGACACAAGCCTCGTTGCGCCGCGTTAGTAGAACAGCTTGCACATTTTTTTGCAGGTGATGTTAAATTTGCACACGTTTTTACACTCGCAAACCTTTAGTAAATCAGGTCCTAAGTGTCTCCGCTTAGAGGAGCTGATCCGTTTTTTTCCCTCTGTTATTATCTGCCCGTAATATTGTTTGTGGTAAATTAAGTACATATATATATATATATGTGTGTGTGTGTGTAAAAAAAAAAGATATCAGATCTGTCCTGTAGCCTTATTTAAATTTTGCATGTGTGCCTTTCTCCTTAGATTTTAAGGGGGGGAAAAGCAGCTCTCAGAAGGAAGCCGGCTTATAAACCCATCACATCACTACTCTGCTAATTTTAGAGAATAGCACATTGATGAGGACATAGTAATGTTGAACTACACATTTAAAACATGAACACATCTGATTGGATTACAAATGGATTTTAATCTACATCATTTATTCTTTATTCAGATTGAGGGACTGCAGTTTGTCAGAGACCAGCTGTGCTTCTCTGGTCTCAGCTCTAAAGTCCAACCCCTCCCATCTGACACTGCTGAAACTGAGTAAAAACAAGCTGCAGGATTCAGACGTGGAGCTGTTGTCTGATCTTCTGAAGAGTCCACACTGTATACTGGAGACTCTGATGTAAGTTTACTGACTGCCAGTACTATTGTTTGTTTTTTAAAAAGTATGATTTATTTGTGAGATTTTCAATATACAAAAAACATTTACAGAAGAGCTTATACATATGGATTAACAAGAATACAGGTGTTCATTTTCAAAACTTAGGTCCTAACAAAGGCAGGGGGTGGCCAATGGGTAGGACACCAAACAGGGCAACTAGTGGTGAGGGGCAGATGTAATTGCTGAGAGAGTTTCTAGAACAAAGTAATGGTGGGACAAGTGTAGAACATATGACCGAGATCAGCTGGTCCTAGATGACACCTGTCCAGTATTGGGCAGTAGTGGCGTTACAAGTAGTTAGATGTTTTCTACATCAAATAGCTTTTCAGTAATGAAGTTAGTTTACTGATCAAATAACGCAGTAGCGTCCAGAGAAGCTACATTTTCCAAAGGCATTTCTAAATCTTAAATGCAGCAGAGTTTCGGCTGCGATCTTAAGCAGTAACCTAGGTGACAGACGCTCTTCCATGTGATGTCACGTACATATCCTTCTGCTGATACCTGTGAATTGTCTGCTGCAGCGGGGTGGACTGAGAAGCGTGCAGCAGATGACAATGACAAAGGGGGGGAGAGAAGTGTAGTCGGAGTTCATCTTGTAAATCGCCATGGCTGTATCTGCCAAGGTTTTCTTAGCTTTGGAAAAACTCAAATGTGTTTCCTTAAATTTGTGTTTGACGTCACATGTCATTTTTTGCCAGGCCTCAAGTTATTGAGGTCATTTACAATTTGTCCTCCAAATGTGCCTTAAATTAAGCATTCATGCAAACACAGGTGTACTTCCCCCACAATAGCACATACACACCACCTGTTTTTTGTGATTGTGTGAGTATGTTTTTTGTTGGCATGGTTTTGTAGCAGTAAAAGCAGAGAGAGAACAGTTTAATAAACTATTGAACTCAATCTCAATCTGAACCTGAACACCTCTTATCGGATTATAAATGGATTTTAATCTACGTCATTTATTCTTTACTCAGATTGAAGGACTGCAGTTTGTCAGAGACCAGCTGTGCTTCTCTGCTCTCAGCTCTGAAGTCCAACCCCTCCCATCTGAAATGGCTGGATCTGGGCTACAACAAGCTGCAGAATTCAGATGTGGAGCTGCTGTGTTATCTTCTGAAGACTCCACACTGTAGACTGGAGACTCTGAGGTCAGACACCATTACTTACTTCTGTGTTGACATTAATATGATGTGACAGTTTTGGTGACACTAAACTGCAGACATTGTTTTACACAATATGGAGGTTATAGCAATTGGCTGTAAATCATTTTCTTTGGCACAAGCCTTATTGTTGAGCATTTCCACATTACAGGTACAGTGCTTGTGTCGAGAAGATACTGAAATAGTCTAGCAAAGACGGGAAATAACTGAGCGGCACAGTTTTTAAGAAGACAGGCTTTCAGACTGTCTGGGCCAATGGTCTTTTTAGTTTAAGTCTGAGAAGACCTGCAGCAACATCCCCCTCAATGACAATGGATGATTCTGCTTGAAGGTTGAGTCACATTCTGTTCTGTCATCAACAATGTCAAATCTGCAGTATAAATAATTTAGTTCATTTAAGAAAGATTCACTGCTATTAACAGCCTTTTTACTGGCTCTGTACAATAATGTGTTTAAACCCTGAAAAATCTCATCATGGTAAAAAGACAGGTGGGGCTCATTTTTCTTCCAGGCAGGTGGTACTATAGTAATTACGTTATCTTAAAGGCAATGCCAAAGGTAACAGCGAAACAGAATTTAAAAGCGGTTAGCTTGACCACAGTCTATACTCAGTCCCCACATTTAGAGCAGACAAGTTGTAATGAAGCTATAAATGGCAAATGTAGCAAAGCAAAAAGTAGATTATTAGAGAGTAGAAGTTAAAAAAAGGAAAATGAAAAGTACTTTTTATTGCATTACTTATAACTTGTTGAAGTAGCAGCATGATGTCATTGACATGACATGACAATGACAAGCTCATTGATGAGGACATAGTAATGTTGAACTACACATTTAAAGCTTGAACACATCTGACTGGATTATAAATGGATTTTAATTTACATAATTTATTCTTTATTCAGATTGTGGGGCTGCAGTTTGTCAGAGACCAGCTGTGCTTCTCTGGTCTCAGCTCTGAAGTCCAACTCCTCCCATCTGAAAGAGCTGGATCTGAGTGACAACAACCTGAAGGATTCAGACGTGAAGCTGCTGTCTGATCTTAAGAAGAGTCCACGCTGCAGACTGGAGTATCTGAGGTCAGTAGAGAGTTGGAGTCAGTCTGTGCTGGTTTCAGCAGTTTTGTATTAAACACTTCTCTTTCCTTGCTCTCCATAAGCTTGTTCTGATCATGTGTTTGAGTTGATCTGAAGACGACTATTGTTGTTGTGTTGATGTCTGCAGGAAATAAAGCTGGATTACAGCTGACAGCCTTACAACATGTATAGAGACAGTGGTCCTCATCATCAAACTGTCACACCATCAAATCGGATCTACATCACTTTACAAATGTTGATATGATACATAATGTTGAAACATAAAGATTTAACATGTTCTTGGTTTGTAGAAACAAACAATTGTGGCGACCAGGCTGCATGTGATGATTTAACAGCAGGAAACATCTTCAAATCCCACAGAGACTCTAGCTTTAAACTTTGATAAGAGTTGACATGTATCAGCAGTAAATCTATCAGTAAACTGATGAGTGAATGTCTCTGTTTTTGCAGTAATGATGTGTTCATGACTATCAGCACTTTATTTCCTCTGTGTACTTCAGTGAAATCTGCAGAGGAAACAGACTTGATAGTAAAAGTGTGTGCAAGTGTGTGAGCTTGGAGCTCAGTGTGTTCACCCCAACACGTTAACATGAGAGCTGAAAGGAAGCAAGCTACGCTGCACAGCTGTTCCACTTGTTGTCTGAACAGGACTGAAGTCCCTGCTGCTCTTTATACTGGATGTGCTGCATCACTGACTGACAGCTGATGAAGTGAGTCTCACTAAACACTCATTTATCACCTCTGTTGTTTCTTCTTCTCTCATCAGCTGGTGATGATCTCCATCAGAGTGAGTCAACATTGTTCAGAAGGTCATCCAGTTTCAGCACCGGCATCCCTCTCTAACCCATTCACAGTTTATAGGCGCAGTCTGCTGCTGTGCTCACGGTGCATATGCATGACGGTGTCAGGATGCTCTGCACCAATCGAGGTCTTCGTTCAGCTGCCTGTTAACTCAGTAGCAGTAGCAGAGTGAAGCTGAGTCAGAGAAGTTTTGACTTTTTCTATATTCATTGCTGCAATTTCTGGACTTTAATTGAGCTTAATACCACAGTTTTTGGACTCTTTCTTCACATTTGCTGGTTTACTCTTTTCTGTGCATCCATGAGAATATGAGTATTGGGTTATTATTCTGTTGCTGTAATTAGTGTAAAAGTGGTGATGTGTTTTATATTGTAATGTCTCATGTATAATGACAGCACTTGAGTCTTTTTTAATAGTCTGACAGTCACATCACTTTAATGCTATTCATTTAATATATACGATCTCTGAAGATGTAATTTATGTTAGTGATTTTATTATTATGCTGTTGGAATGTAATTTATGTTAGAGTGCAATGAGAGCGCTGATGCATCTGTTAAGGGACCGTCACACACTTCTTTAACTCACCATTTGTTTGTATTATGTCAGTAGCAGTGATGACAGAGATGTGCCTCTGAGCTAAAATGTTGCTCTTTATTGATACTGCCTTAGAGCTATGAGGATCGTATTTTGTTCATGTATACATCCTTGTACTATTTATCACTGCATGATATTTTTATTTACATTGTGTATTTCATGACATGTTGTTATGTTTAGTATTGATGTGTAAGCCTAATCTGTTTATTTTTACATACATCTACTGTACAAAGGAGCATCCAAAAGACCAGCAATAAATGACATATGGCATATGGCATATCAGTAAGTGTGTGTGTCATTAACTGGATTTATTGCCGTATTCATGCCATTACTGTTCTTACCGGAGAACCTGTGGAGAGTGCAGTAATGTCTCGAACAAGCAATTAAGAATTAATTCATTTATCCTTCCCGAGGTCACACATTTGAGATTCAGTAAAACTATTTTACAAACATCCAGGAGTGTTGAGAGAGGATCAGCTGCATCCTGATGATCCATCTGGACTGGAGTCTGGATCTTGATTTTGTCATCTTCACTTCACACAAGTCTCTTAACTGACCACAAACTGAACAGTTATCTCTGGATTTTGTTGAAGTCAGAACTTTACAGATTTGATATACATGACATGTTTGATGCAGGTAAAGAGACTTTTTTCAATTTTGTTATCAAAATGAATGTAATGACTACAAATAAAACTTAAATTTGCAGGCTGGATGTAAAAATGAATGGTAAACATGCTCTTATCTGATCTGACCCTGGCTGATAAACTGTGACTGAAACAATACAAACATCATTAATCAACATGTTTGATGCAGCAGCGACACCTGCTGGACAAAACACTCACCTACAGTCAGCGCAGGAGGAAATACACAAACTCCAAGTAGTAGCACAGTGTAGAAATGCTTGTTTGACAGTAGTTGATGCTGCAGCTGAGTTACAGTCCTGCAGTGTGTGACTGTGGAGGAAAGAAGGAAGCAGCCAGGAACACAAAAAGAAGCCAAACTCAAGTATAAACCAGGATTTAGATGTTTTCTCTTCTATTTAAATCAAATCTATAATCAGTGATGTCTTAATTTGATTTCACTTGAATTATTTTTTCATTTGATTAAATCAAAGCTTCCATTTATCATCCTAAAGGTCTGGATTAGAGTTAGGAGGACAGGATCAGACTACAACAGGCAGTCAGGTCTACAGACCAGCATCCAGGACCTGTACACCTCCAAAGTCAGGAAACAGGCAGGAAAATCACTGCAGACCATTTACACCCTGGACATGACCTGTTCCACCTTCTCGCCTCTGAACGACAAAACCACCAGACACACCAACAATTTCCTAATTAAAATTCATGAACATTTAACTCACTGTGGCACTGTGCAATAACCCTGGACACTGTATACCCACTGCAACTACACATATTTATTTCAGTCTGAAATACTAAATGTACAATAACATGTACACGTTTCATGCATTATTATATATTTGAAGAGGCTGTATATGGATGTGTGTATTGATCTATTTATTCAGCTATGTGTTAGATCTATTTGGTCTCTGGTGTGTCAGACTGTCCGTGTCCCCGCTGAGATTAAATCCCACGTCTCCATGGTGTTACTCGTTCTCACTAATGCCTAACATGCATTAAAAGACTCTGAAACCACTAAGACTACAGAGCCACTACAGAGTTTATAAAGTTGCACACATAAACCACCTTCAACCATTAACTATCTGGACCTTTCTGAAGTATTTCTGTAATTCAATCCTGCAAACTTTATGAAATAAAGTAGAAACAGCAGCAGCCTGGATAATTATTCAAAGACAGAAAGTCACAGGTTAAACTCCTCCTGAAGTCATGTGTGAAAAACCAGTAAACAAACTGCAGACACACAGCAGCTCATATAATGCAGAGGTTTTTCTGGGTGAATAAATGTTAATGTGACTTATTAAAAAAAGGAAGATAAAGGGCAGCAACAATGATGAGTTTTCAAGTTTCCCCAGGAGTCAATAATAACACCATCAAGCTCATCATGTTAGGAAAAAAGTTTAAAAACACATAAAAAAGGACAACCATTTACTGCATACTGCTGCTAGAAACTGAATACAATCAGCAACCGTTAATAATCAATACAAACAGATATAATTATGTTATAAATCATTCATCAAATCAATAACTCATCATACCTTATCAGTTACCTGGTGTTTCTGTTAATGATCAAATGTTAATGAAACAACATAAATACTATTACGTTTTAATTCAACTGAAGCTCCATGTGCTCTCTGGGGAAAACACCGAACTCCCTTTTTATTAAATTGATAATGGATCTTTAGAGTGTACCATAAAACCAAGGTGTTCAAAAGAGGTCAGATTACTATGAAAAATGAGACTGCATTTAAAATGTTTTCAGTAAATGAGAGCAACTTGCTGACTTGTTTCCCTATAACAGCTCAGTCCTGTAATTTTCAGCCTGATATCTCTAAATGTGTCCACTGCTGGCCTCTGCAGTCAGGTCCTGTTGGTACAAAAACAAACATCGGATGACTGAAAACTTTATACCAGATTAAAACTAAAACACAAAACTTAGAGAAAAGTGTCATAAATGAGAGAGACAGAAAGACACGCTGACGCAGATGTTGTAGAATAATAAACTATATAGAAATATTTATTTATATTTGGCATTTTCACATGTTCTCAAACATTTAGAGGCACGCAAATACATCCAGTTTTCAGTTGTATATAAGACACACACGTGACTGAAAGAAGGGAGGGAGTTAAAATTGGAAGTATTTTGTCCAACGCCATTTCACAGTCAGCAGAGCAGAAGGAGGAAACCTTGTCTGAGGCAAGTGAGTGTTAATATCAGGACTGCAAACAATGAATACTGTCATTATTGATCAATCTGCTGATTATTTTTAAGTTTAATTGTTTAGTTGATTAAACTAATGAAAAATATGAAATCATACAGTTTCACGTCTTCATAAGTAGTTTCCTGTAGTTTTCCCCCCTGGTTTCTGCGTCCTCACAGCGATGTAAAAACTCAGCAAACTCTTGGATAAAATAATTATTAGTAGATTCAAATTAATAATGGATGATCTTTAGAGTGTACCACAAAATCAAGTTGTTCAAAATTGGTCAAATTACTATGAAAAATGATATCTCTAAATGTGTCCATTGTGGGTCTCAGTAGTCAGGTCGTGTAGTTAAAAAAACAAACATCTGATGACTGAAAACGTTATACCAGGCGCCCGTTTCATAAAACAAGCTCGGAAAAGCGGCGCTTATTGTCAAATACCTGACTTCAATGAGCCTAACAAATGAGATCAGGATAAAGCGGTTCCATAAAGGTCGATTCACGTTCACGCAATCAAACTAATTCAAGACAGGCTCAATTCATAGAATTGAGTATTCAGACTAATTGCGTGTGCACGCCATTCATGAGCAGCCCATGACGTCGAACACAGATCAAACGGATTCACAATGGCAAAAAACGTAAACACGTCTTAGTTTACTTTTTAAACATTATTTTAAATGTCAATACCAATGTAAAATCAATTGGAATCCTCTTTCGTGGTGGACACACGGATTCCCCGGTTCAACAACGTCACGTAGTGGGGGGTAATTAATACTGTTTTCTAATCTATAAATCTTTTATTTAATCGTTATTTTAATAGTCATTTAACTGAATTTATTATAGTGTTTCAGTGTTTACAGACCAAACTGACCCAGCAGATGTTGAAGTGCGGTGTGTAGAAGTACACCACTGTGGCAGTGACACACGGTATGAGCACAGATCTGCGTACAAAGATCCACTAACTTTGTTGTTGTTGTTTTTTAACATTATAATAGAGAACAAGGGTCAAGCATCTTTGTAATAATGACCTATCTAAATTAATCACCTCTGGGTGTCATCCTGCTCCGATTTACAGCGCGTCAGTCCGTGGTGAGAGAGGAGCAAAGACACCTTCAAATAAATAAATAATGATTTTGATTGACTGTCAGCGTTTTTATCGTTCATCAAATCGCTCTGAAAGTGATTTCAACGATATCGTTCTCCTCTATCTTAATCCTTATAGTTGTGGGTGGACTCCGCCATCAACATGAATTAAAATTATATTTAAAACTATACATTTGTAGTTAAAACTTCAAACTGAATAAAAATTTTAATTTGTGAGCTTCAGCCCGACAGAGAGAGGCGCTGATGCAGCAGCTGAACAACAATTTCTTTAACATTTGGCATTTTCACAGCACACATGTCAGACATTGTGTTCTCAAACATGTAGAGAATAAAAACTCTTCACGCAAATACATCCAGTTTGCAGCTGTAGATAATACACACACACACACACACACACACACACACACACACACACACACACACACACACACACACACACACACACACACACACACACACACACACTGCCTAGATTGTTCTTTAAGAGTGTCTTGATGAGTTTTCAGGGTCTGTGGAAAGACACCTGAGAGAAGAGATGTGGTCACACTCTGTAGAAGATCTGAGGCTGTGTAGTTAGAAACAGTTTAGAAAAATCCTGCAGACAGGATATCGAGGCACTACAATACAAACAGATATAATTAGTTTGTAAACCATTCATCAAACCAATAACTTACAGCAGTCAACATCAGACAATCTCATCATATCTCATCAGTTACTTGGTGTTTCTGTAGTTATGATAAAAATTAACATTAATACTATCAGTTTTAATTCAACTGAAGCTCCCTGCGCTCTCTGGGGAAAATATTACACCAAACTCTCTTGTGCTCAAAAACACATAACTTTAGAAACACAAGATAAAAGGCATTATATGTCCAAAGTCTTCTTATCAGCATCAATATAATCCATAAAGATAAACTGTATCTGCTGCATTATGACCCGACTTTGTTCTCCATGACGACTACTGGTCCCAACAAGGTCAATGATTATAGGAGAAACGGTCCAATAAAGAAATAAATACATATACACACATGATTTCCAGTAAGGAGGAAGGAAGCAGACAGGAAGACAGTAAAGGTGAACGTTGGTACAGACTTCATTTCACAGTCATTTCTTCACCTACTCTCTGTCTGGTCACACTACAGGAAGTTAAAATTGAAAGTATTTTGTCAAACGCCATTTCACAGTCAGCAGAGCAGAAGGAAGAAAACAAGTCTGAGGCAGGTGAGTTTTAATATCAGGACTGCAAATAATGATTACTGTCATTATTGATCAATCTGCTGATTATTTTTAAGTTGAATTGTTTAGTTGATTAAACTGCGTGAGAAAAATGTGAAATCACACAGTTTGAAGTCTTCAAAAGTTGTTTCCTGTTGTTCTTTTCCTGGTTTCTGCGTCCTCACAGTGATGTAAAGTGACTCACTGCTGCGCTCTAAATAGAGAGAAGTCACAGTTAAGAAGCACACACATGTTTATCTGAAGTCAAAGTTTATCTTTGTGATGACTAGAAAACACACATGGTTGTAGTTAAAGTAATGTAAACTAATAAGAAGCTACTAAGTTGAGAGTCAGGACTGAGTTTATTATACTGTGTATGTGTGTGTGTGTCTGCAGTGTTACTGGTTTACCTCTCAGACTCCAGGAGATGAAGGAAGAGGAGGAAGAGGATGGCAGTCTCTGAAATCCAGCTTTCTGTCTGTGAAGAGTGACCAGTCCAATGATTATACTCCAAACTTCAGTAATGAACCTGGACCCTCAGACACAAAGTAAGAGACTGTTTCTAACTACTATTCCCTCTCCCTCATTACAAATTCTGTCTGCTGTAGTCTAAGAATATATAAGTACATTTAGTTTCAAAAGTTTTACTACCTCACGGATGATGTCTCCTACTTCACTGTTCAGTGTACATTGAATAATTGAACAAAAAGTGTCGTAAAAGCACAATGAAACAGGATGAAAACGTGTGATATTACAGGAGGACAGTCACTGTCTCACTTGTTTCACTCACTTTTTATTGGAGACTTACAGATCACTTATAAGATCACTTTCAGTTTTGTATTCAGCAGATGGATTTAACTCTAGTTTAATTTTTAATTAATGACTAAATCACGTATGTAGCCGACTATTAAAATACTGTGCTTTGTCCTTTTTACTTCACAGAACAAAAATCACACTTTGAGACAAGATCCTCATTTTCAGGCGCTGTCGGTTTACCAGCGTTAACAAACCAATGAAAAGAGAAAACACAAACCAATAGAAAGCTCCGGAACAGCTACTGAGTAGACTTCTGGTGAGACGTTTTTACTGATGATCCTCTTGAGTTTCTCTGACTGCAGCCAAACTGGGCTTTTTGTGAAATCATTCAGATCCAGTAGAAACACAGAATGAGACAGACAGAAAGAAACACAACTGGTCTCTTATATGTGCTTTGATTTTACCAGAGAGCCAAGATGACGAAGGCGGACCTCCTTAACCTTCTGGAAGATTTAACAGATGATGAATTTAAGGATTTCAAGTGGTACCTGGAGCATGAAACGGTGGACGACATCCCACCCATCAAAAAGAGCAAGCTGGAAAAGGAAGAGAGGCGGGATGCTGTAGATCTGATGGTGCAGAAATATGAATTTTCTGGAGCTGTGGAGGTGATGAAGAGCATTTTAAAGAAGATCAACAGGAATGATCTGGTGGAGGAGTTATCAAACATCGGCTCAGGAGCAGAAGGTCAGTCACAGGAAGAGACAAACATGACATCACATCCAGACAGCAGATTAAAGCTACCTTTACCTTTGTTACATTTTTACACATTTTTTTGTTTAGGTTAAAATGCTATTAATAAGGTATGGCACTCTTAAATATTAGAGAGATCCACCAGGCATAGAAACTCATCATTATTCCATTCTCATAATATTCTGTGAAAACTCTGACCAATCATATCATTCGGTCCGAATGATATGACATCCATGATCCACGGAGATAGCCGTAAACAGCCAGTAGCGACTGACAATGACCGACAAAAGCGGGCTACGGCTTCCACCTCCAGCCTCTCCCACAGGGAAAAAGAAAACGTGTGTATATATATATATATATATATACACAGTAGTGCACGTTCACGGAGGGGAAGGGAGTGTGGGGGTGGGACATAGGAGAGAGGAGGGGTTGTTGCTGTTCAAGTTTTTTCAAAGTCCTGTGTGAAATGCAAGAAAGGTAAGAGTAGCTTTAAGATTTTCATTGTCATTTCTCAGCACTTATATATATATTTAAAGAAAATGCATCGTTTGCATCTGATTTGACCCATCCTATACACTAGGGGTAGTGGGCTACTGCAGAGCAGCACTCAGGGTACAACTCCAGTTCTTTTAGCCAGTGGGGCACTGACAGCAGTATTAGCCCTGACATACATGTCTTTGATGGTGGGAGGAACCAGAGCACCCAGCAGACACTTCACATAGAAGGGATCCGAGACATTCATGGTTTGAACCCAGGACTTTCTTGCTGTGAGAAAACAGTGCTAACCACTGAGCCATTGTGTTCTTCTCAGCACAAGTAGTTAAAAAGTTAACTGATACTACATTAAAGTAGTACATTAAAGGGAGATATAGTCATTTTAACACATTGCAGGGGCTGACCAGTATTGGGACAGATACACATGAAGATAGACTAAATGATCACACAACTACACAGACATAACTACATGAACCAATGCCCACAGTACATCTGGCCATATCTCCTTAACTGATCAACAGACACCGGCAGCTCTGACTCATACAGTACTTTATGGAGGCTGGTTTCGCATTGTACGGGTAATTTCGGGAGTCAACTTTGGATTATTGAGAGACTGTGGGTGCAACTGGTTGAAAACATGAATGAACTTTTATCAAGTAGCAGTGACATAAGTGTGACAGGTTGTCACGACAAGTTACTGTTATTTGTTACTGTTATCAGGGTTGTAGATCAGAGAAACTTTGACTTTCACTATGAATAAAAAGTGAGGTACAAAATAAAATGTATTTTCATTGTTAGTAGTAGTATTTTATTATTATTATTTATTATTTTTGTTATTTCCCAGGTAGATTTCTCCTGGAGAGTGTTAATTTCTCTGCCATTTTTACACATAACCTGGTTTCTCTGAGTAAACTGATTACATAAGTGCATGTAAACACTGATAGTTGTTTATATCTATATTTTTCTTCTCTTTCAGCAGATGGTGATCTGCAGAAGGGCTTAGTTATATGTAAGATCAATCTGACGAGGAGGTGTCAAAAAATGACCGAAACAAGTGATGAACCAGAAGATGAAATCCTCTTCGACGATAGATACACTGATGTCTACATCACAGAGGGGAGGAGTAACGATGTTGATACTCAACATGAGGTGTGGCAGCTTGAGACAGCTTCCAAGATGAAGACCCTCCATGACACTCCAATCAAATGCCACAACATCTTTAAAGCCTTACCCAACCAAAAGAAATACATCAGAGTTGTTCTGACTAACGGCGTTGCTGGTGTTGGAAAAACTTTCTCAGTGCAGAAGTTCACTCTGGACTGGGCAGTGGGCTCCGAAAACCAAGATATTAGTCTGGTGGTTCTGCTTCCGTTCAGAGAGCTGAACTTGATCAAAGATGAGCAGTACAATCTGATCATGCTGATCCAAGAATGCCATCCAACATTACAGCTCACAACAAAGAAGCTCACTGTCTGTAAAGTTCTGTTCATCTTTGACGGCCTGGATGAAAGCAGACTTTCACTGGATTTCAACACCAGGGAAGTCGTGACTAATGTCACACAGAAGTCATCAGTCAGCGTGCTGTTGACAAACCTCATCAAGGGGAACCTGCTTCCCTTGGGTCTCATCTGGATAACTTCCCGACCTGCAGCAGCCAATCAAATCCCTACTTCATGTGTTGACAGGGTAACAGAAGTACGAGGCTTCACTGACGCCCAGAAGGAGGAGTACTTCAGGAAGAGATTCAGTGATGAAGAGCAGTCCAGCAGAATCATCTCACACATCAAGACATCCAGGAGCCTCCACATCATGTGTCGCATCCCAGTCTTCTGCTGGATCACTGCTACAAGTCTGGAGGAAATGTTGACTTCAGACGAGAAAGAAGAGCTGCCCAAGACCCTGACTGACATGTACTCATACTTCCTGCTGATTCAGACAAAAAGGAAGAAGAACAAGTATGATGAGGGACATGAGACGAGTCCAGAGGAGCTGACGGAGGCTGACAGCGAAGTTCTTCTGAAGCTGGGGAGGCTGGCGTTTGAACAGCTGCAGAAAGGAAACATCCTGTTCTACCAAAAAGACCTGGAGCAGTGTGGTCTTGATGTCACAGAGGCTGCAGTGTTATCAGGATTTTGTACACAGATCTTCAAAAGAGAGAAACTCCAGAAGAAAACAGTCTACTGCTTTGTTCATCTGAGCGTTCAGGAGTTTCTGGCTGCAGTCTACATGTACCACTGTTACACCGACAGGAACACAAGGGTACTGAAAGATTTCCTGGGAGAAGACTACAGTGACGCATCTCTGGATCACTTCCTGAACAGGGCCATGGAGAAATCTCTCCAAAGTAAAAATGGCCGGCTGGACCTGTTTGTTCGCTTCCTTCATGGCCTCTCCCTGGAGTCCAACCAGAGTGTCTTAGGAGACCTGCTGGGTCAGACAGACAACAGTCCAGAAACCATCCAGAGAGCCATCAACAAACTGAAGAAGATGAACACTGTAGAGATCTCTCCTGACAGAAGCATCAACATCTTTCACTGTCTGATGGAGATGAACGATGGCTCAGTACATCAGGAGATCCAAGAGTTCCTGAAGTCAGAGAACAGATCAGATAAAGAACTCTCTCTGATCCACTGCTCAGCTCTGGCCTACATGCTGCAGATGTCAGAGGAGGTTCTGGATGAGTTGGACCTGGAGAAGTACAACACATCACATGAGGGAAGACAGAGACTGATCCCAGCTGTGAGGAACTGCAGAAAGGCTCGGTAAGTCCAGATGTGAATAACATGAATCAGTATAGATTAGTAGTTTAGTTCTTCAAATATTAATAATATATTTGGTCATATATTTAAAATGTTGGGTTTCTTTAAATTTAAAGAGTACGGTCTAGGCCTGCTCTATGGGAAAAAACATTGAAGTAACTTTTGTCGTTATTTGGTGCTTTATAAATAAAACACAGAATTGTAAAAATTCTTATTATTGTTAAAATAATGCTCTGCTTGTTTATAACTGAAATAACATCAGTTATATTTAGTCACAGATGTTCGTGAGCTGTTTAAATCGTTGTGAGTGCAGACAAATGTTGATTATTCAGTTGGTTGTGTTAGCTGATAAGTTAATGAACACAGGTCTTCTATTTATTTCTAGTAATTATTGGATTTCATAGTTTTTTCTTCTACTTTTCTTCCTTTGGGTGTTGGAGGCATCATTGAAACTTGGTAAAACAAGACTTCAGAGGTTGTGGTTGAGGTTTTATTACAGCAGCATTTAATCACAACATACAGCGCATCCAGAAAGTATTCACAACCCTTCACCCAATTCACATTTTGTTATTGTTGTTACAGCCTTATTCCAAAATTGATTAAATTCCTTTTTTTTCTCATCAATCTACACACAATACCCCATAATGACAAAAGCAAAAAAGGTCCTTTAGAAATTCTTGCAAATTTATTAAAAATAAAAAACTGAAATATTGCATGTACATAAGTATTCACACCCTTTTCTATAACACTCAAAATTGAGCTCAGGTGCATCCTGTTTCCACTGATCATCCTTGAGATGTTTCTAAAACTTGATTGGAGTCCACCAGTAGTAAATTCAATTGATTGGCACACAGCTGTCTATATAAGGTCCCACTGTTGACAGTGCATGTCAGAGAAGAAACCCAGCCATGAAGTCAAAGGAATTGTCTGTAGACCTCCAATACAGAATTGTATCAAGGCACAGATCTGGGGAAGGGTACAATACAATTTCTGTAGCATTGAAGGTCCTGAAGAGCACAGTGGTCTCCATCATTTGTAATTGGAAGAAGTTTGGAACCACTAGGACTCTTGCTAGAGCTGGCCGTCCAGCCAAACTGTGCAATTGGTGGGAAAATAATCAGTATTCTCTTCTCTGAAAGGCTGGAGGCCCAACTAAACAGCCTCTGAGTTAACAACACTCAAAATTCCCATATAAAAATACACAATTTCAAAAAGCCCTACTTTATAGCAACAAAGATGATATTTTATAAATAAAGTAACTTGAAAATGCCTAAAGTTGTCAACTAAACATCATGCAGTCATCTGTCATGTGCATCTAATTATTTAGTTACATTCATATTTAGTTATGTACAAGTCTAATATTATCAAACAATTTATTTGTTTTTTATTTGTCACCAGCGAGTAAATGTAGCTGCCTATGGATGTGAACCTGACAGCAGCAGGTAGCAAAGAGAGATGATCTTTATCAACTGGAACTGTTCACTGAGCTGAACTGACTAAAAATATCCTGCAGTCACATTAAAAATAGTGGACAGTAAAACTGTTTTTCTAATCAAGATGTCCTCATGTTAACTTTGTGGAGACACACATGGGATCAGATCACACAGACAGACTGTGCACATTATGGAAGCCTCAATGTAACTCCATTTTCTCTCCTTCGTCTGCAAGATTAAAACAAAACAAAGATTAAAAGTCCAAATTATTGTTTCAATTAAACACACTGAGGTACAATCAGCTGAACTGGGAGTGTTCAGACAAATAACATACAGGAAGACGCGCTTTGGTAAAAGTTTCATTCCATCTGCCATCACTATTCTAAATAAAACATCCAGTAGGTAGCAGTATTTGTCACCTGTTTGTGCAATTCGTGTCTAAGTCTTGTCTAGAAGGTCTGTTTTGTTTTTGTTTTTGATTTGTCTTTTGTATCTTGTTGAATGTCTAAAAGTTTTTTGTTGGTAATGTTTGTTGACCTTTTGATTGTTATGAGTATGGTTATATGACAACAAATTCCCCCTGGGGACAATAAAGAATGAATCTGAATCTGAATCTGGTAGTTTACTGGTTAAGACACATATCTTATAACTACAATGTCAGTGGTTCATTTCCAGCAGTGGACCTTGGCTGCATGTTATTCTCTGTCTCTCTCTTCTTGTTTCCTGTTTATCTCTCAACTGTTGCTTTTTATTAAAGGAATTTAATAAACCTCAAACTGTTTTGTCATCAAATGCATGAAGTAAATATGAAGTGTCCTCTTTCATGATAACTTATGTTGTAATATACTGTATGTGTCATTACAGACTTTCTCGCTGTTATCTCACAAAGACTCACTATGAAGTTGTGGCCTCAGCTCTGAAGGCCAACCCCTCCCAACCGAGAGAGCTGGACCTGAGTTACAACATCCTGTATGAGTCAGACATGAAGCTTCTGTGTGCTGGACTGGAGAGTCCGAACTGTAAACTGGAGTCTCTGAGGTCAGTTCACTGACTGTAGATTTGTTAGATTATATTCAATTAAAATCCTTCATTGAAGTTTCAGATGTTTGGTTAATACATTTTCAGAATTAGCTTTTAGCTCAAATCTGTAGAATTAAAATGTTTCAGGAATTTAAAATCCAGTCTTGTTCTGTGTAAAAAATGACTTCCGAAGTTTAAACTAATATGAGGTTTCAGCAGTCTGAGTTCCACATATCAAGTAAGTATTTTTGTGTTTCTTCAGTGTTTCCTTTGCTGAGCTGCAGTGGAGGGATCCAAACTCAAAGAGGGAATTTTGTTCTAAATATTTGAGTCAGACAAATCAAGTGTGAGTCTACCAGACTGTCATTTCCTGTAGCTGTTTTAGGATGAGAGCACTTCACAGTTAGTATGGACAGGAGGAATGATTACTGCCACCAATAACATGTTTCAATTAAAGCTTCAAGCAACGTTAACAGGCCCTCGCTCCCTCGGCCCAACCCCAAACAGCTAAATGTGCCGTACGTGCATGTCTGTCCTTGCCGCAGTCGCAGGGCGGACACAGTGAGCACGTAGATGTCTTTGCATCCGGGCTTTTATTGAACAGTCTGATGGAGTTAACTAACACTTCCTGTGTCCAGTAGGTGGCGCCATGGTTATGACACTGTATTGACACATAGATATGTTCAGGGCAAGACCCTCATCATGTGTGAGGAATGTGGTGTAGATCGGACAATGTATGTAGGAGTTAAGGACTTCCGGCTTCATGGCGAAACATCGACATTGTCTGCGCTGCCACGTCCACCAGGTATAACAGAGGCGAAAGATTTTGATAACTTTTCATCTTCAAGGTCTAAGGGATGATACTGACTGAATGTGAAATCTGTGGCGTTAAATCTTCAGGAGGAGTTCATTAAAGTACGAGGCGTGGAAATGGAAAAAAACGGCGGCAAAATCGCAACTTAGAATCAAAATGGTAGACTTCCTGTTGAACTTAGGGTGGGGGTCCAAGAGGCTTTTTCGTGTGTCTGTGCATGATACATATCCATACTGTACTACTGTTCATGTAGTTGCATGTAGGAGGACAGGGGGCGTTGTAGAGCCATCTTGCCATTTAAGACAGACCCATATCAGAAGTCAATATTCGTGACTCTTGATGAATGTGCAAAATTTGGAGAGTGTAGGAGTTTGTCAGTACGAACAAAATGGGAAAAGGCATTACGGTAATGTGCTGTTGTGCCACACCCAGGGGCAGTTGTGGTATTAAATTAAAGTTCTCATTAGTGTTAACCTACGTGCTAAATTTAGTGAGTCTGTGAACTTCCTAAAGTCCTCTAAACGGTGTAGGAAAACTGAAAATCGGTGCACGCCATTTAAGATGGCTGACTTCCTGTTGGGGCAAAAAAATTAATTCCTGGGTATACTGATGAGACCTATGAGTCCTGCAAACTTCATGAAGATCAGAGACAGTTTTTGGGCACATGACCCAGCGTTTCGGGGTGCTATGGAGTCCCCTGGCCACACCCACAA
This sequence comes from Scomber scombrus, assembly GCF_963691925.1. NCBI lineage: Eukaryota > Metazoa > Chordata > Actinopteri > Scombriformes > Scombridae > Scomber > Scomber scombrus. The sequence continues at coordinate 3,152,538 of NC_084987.1, read as the reverse complement.
CCAATCACATTGAACTTAAAATGTTTCACCAGGTGTGTTGGGTGTGCAAAGATCGGACAATGTATGTAGGAGTTATAGGGACTTCCTGCTTTATGGCGAAGCATGGACATTGTCCACAAGGTATAACGGAGGCAAAAGATTTTGATAACTTTTCATCTTCAAGGTCTGAGGATGATACTGACTGAATGTGAATTCTGAGTAAATATGAAGTGGATCACCTCAACGTGCTACGCACAGGGCGTCAATGTGTAAAACATGTAACTTCCTGTTGCCAGTAGGTGGAGCTATGACTCAGATCCAGTATTGACACATGCATTGGTTCAGGGTGGGACCCTCATCCAGCACAAGGGGTGAAAATGTCAAAAATTGCACGTTTATCAAAACGGCCAAATCCTATTGGTGTTGGATTGTGGGTCCCATGACTTTTTTGTGCGCCTGGACCTGATATATAAACCGAATTTCATTCACGTACTTCAAACTATCTCATTGTAATATGCATTCAGACATAGTGATGTTGATCTACATATTTAAAACCTGAACATATCTGATTGGATTATAAATGGATTTTAAGCTACATAATTTATTCTTTTTTTCAGATTGTGTGGCTGCAGTTTGTCAGAGACCAGCTGTGCTTCTCTGGTATCAGCTCTGAAGTCCAACCCCTCCCATCTGAGAGAGCTGGATCTGAGTAAAAACAACCTGAAGAGTTCATCTGTGCAACTGCTGTCTGATCTTAAGGAGAGTCCAGACAGTAGCCTGGAGACTCTGATGTAAGTTCACTGACTGTATGTTACTATTGTTGATCTTAATGTTTAACAACTGAACCTAATTTATGTACATGGGTCAGTGACAAATAAGAGTTGGTAAAATAAGAAATACAAAAATGTCTAAATCTATCTGTTAATATGTTTATTTTGTTTTTTTGTTGGTTTTATGTCATTTGAAATGACATTTGCATCATTTTTTTAACCAAAAGGAAGACCCCTGAACGTGTCCCATGGTGTAATCACAAAGAATGATAAAAAATTAAATATTTGAATCACCTACAGTGTATTTATAAAAAAAAAAATTTCATTTTAAAACATCAAATGAAAAGAAAAAAAAGTGAAGAGTGTTCCTTCATTTAAATTTTAATCCGTTTGTCAATATTGAGCAGGACATATCTTAAAAACAACAATTTTGTTACATTGCAAAAGTGTATTACATGTATTCCAGTTTAGTTCACGTTTATTTTTTTTTACGTTTATAACTTTAGATTAACATTTTACACCTGACAACAACTCATAAATTGACTCATAACTTGTTTTATATTGTGAATACAGTTGATAAATATTTGATCTGACAATAAGAATTTTGGAAAATGTATCTTTAAAAGATGTGTGTGGGCAGAGAGGGGGTAGAACTGGTTCCAGTCCTCCATCATGAGTTCAGAGGTTCTGGCTCAGAGATGATGTCATTATATTATAAAGAGTCAGGTGGTTGAAGCCAGATGAAGACATTCTTCCCACCCAGCTGTTTCATGCATTCACACATACTCTGTGACGAGCCACTTTTTCCTTGTTAGAAGGTGGCATCTAATGGGGAAAAGTGTTATTGTTGTTTTTTAATATTAGTAATGAAATAGCAGAAATGTAAATAATTATATTTCACAGATGTTATGTTTGAGTAACACTTCTCATTTAAATTGATTATTAGATTTTTTGGTTTTTAAAGCTACAGTACATGTTCAAAAGTAGGTTTTTTATGATCCGTCTTTAATTAGCATCATAAACTACTGATATTTGAAAAATTGTCTCAAATGATGAATAATAGGACTGAAATGATGTAAGCAGTTATACCATTTTGACTTTTAATTTTAAAATCTAATTTGACACCTGTGTAAGCACAAGGCTTTGGTCTCAATGTCTGAAATGTAATTCTTAAAGTAAATATTAATTTTAATGAGTTCTTATGAATTAATGTTTTTTTAGGGTTACACCATCGGACATGTAAACGGAGCAAACCTGACTAAGTCCAAAAAACGTCAGTTTATGAGTACTTGTTAGTTGTGTGTCATCAGGGGTCCTTCTCTGTAAAACCACTTCATGGTATATGGCCTTCTTCACAATTTTAACAAAATGGACTTTTAAATGGTGGTTACACTTTGAGACACCTGATGTGATTCACTTGACCTGACAAGATTCCCCAAATTATATTTAATATTTACAAGATTTGTATTCCATTAACTTTTATTTAATATGAAGGAGTGATAATGTAAGATAATGTCAAACTAGTTGATGTGGTGTTTTATTAAGATGGGGGGGTATTGAGGGGTTTTAAGCAAGTGTAATTTTTTTGGTTCCAGTTTTAATGTTTAAATGAACTGTAGACATTTTTTTGGTAAAGAGTCACATCTATATACAGAATATCCTCTCAACTAATATCTGTTTGAAACTGATTAAGTTTACTTGATGAAGGAGAAATATTTCTTTATTATATTCTTTAATGTGTTTTAATGAATAATGTCTGATCATTGATATTGATCCTTCAGAACACACACACACACACACACACACACACACACAAACACAAACACACACAGATTGGCTCAGTGTTGACATGAATATGTGTCTGAATGTTGTGGTGACATTTGATTGATGTCTGTAGAAGGCTGACATTATGATGATCCACAATAACAGAATGACAAAGTCACTCTGTTCATTGATGAGGACATAGTAATGTTGAACTACACATTTAAAACCTGAACACATCTGATTGGATTCTAAATGGATTTTAATCTACATAATTTATTCTTTATTCAGACTGGAGGACTGCAGTTTGTCAGAAACCAGCTGTGCTTCTCTGGTCTCAGCTCTGAAGTCCAACCCCTCCCATCTGAGACAGCTGGATCTGAGTAACAACAAGCTGCAAGATTCAGACGTGGAGCTGTTGTGTGATCTTCTGAAGAATCCAGACTGTAGACTGATGGAACTGATGTAAGTTCACTGACTGTCTGTTACTATTGGTGATCTTAATGTTTAACTAATTTATGTACGCCAGAACACACACACACACACACACACACACACACACACACACACACACACACACACACACACACACACACACACACACACACAAAGCAATGCTGGGTTGAAGATTAAACAACTATTATTGTACAATAAGGAGACAGCATGCACACAGAGTGACATCAGCTCATCTCACTGAGCAAAGAACAAACCTATTCTATTATAGTTTCTGAAGGAACAAAGAATTGATCTGTGATTGGTCAAACATACCAGTCTATTTGACTGCAGCCATTGGAAAATAACCATAAGCCATACGTTTACATACACATGATGTAAGGGTGTGACGAGATCTCATGCCGCAAGATTAAAACGTGACGATATTTCTCGTTGAGGTGAATGTTGTCTTGCGAAGCAATATTAAGGGCGCACAGCATTTTTTTATAATGTCACTTGTGGATCATTAACCTTGTTACAGCTTCTACCTGCTGAGAAGATCTCACAGTCAGCAGTAGGAGATGGGGAGAGGAGCAGGGATAGGTTGACCTCAGGTCTCTACACTGAAAGTCTGAGGTAGGAGGAGCAGGGAATCTAGCGTAGCTATGGGAGCTTTATGATGCAAAAAGTCAAATGAGTGACACTCCTAAATAAAAACACAATTTCAATGTCGTTCTACTTGTATATGTGTGTGATATAGGATTTTTGCAATTTACTTTTATTTCTGTTTTGTTCAGTTTTTTTATTTTCATACATCAATATGTTATCATTTGTGATAATTTGATTCTTTGTTTCATTTATATTTATATACTAGAATTGTTTCTATTTATAATTCACTTTTTGGTATTTGTGATTGTATATAATGTTGATATTTATGGTTGTTATTTCCATAAATACCAAAATTATCTATCTATTAAATATCTATCTATATGGGGAAACCTTTTACAGTGCTTGCATATTGAATACTGTGTATGATAATTGATACTTAGAAAGTAGAACTGAAGTGACATTCATTACAAGATGATTAGTTAAAACATTTGGAAACGCACCTGCAATATTTAGCATTTTGGGAATTTCAAATAAAAGGACAGTCATATATTTCCTCATTGAAGTTTTTTCTTAAAAATAGTGTTAAAATCTCATCTTGTCTCGATCTCGTGAACCCAATATCATGTCTCAAGCATTATCATGATGTCACACAAGGGTCACACATCCCCAGGACAGGAAATTGGGAGTCAGGAACCTAGTGACCACCAGACCCCTTAATGTAGTCAATGAGAGCATCGCTCAGGACAAACAATTACAGGGTGAAGGCTCATACATCCACACATCCCAAAACTCAGAACTTATCTTGACATAGACCAAAGTGAGGAAGTAGCAGTAGACTTAATAATAACAAAGAGCACATTCCACAAGACAGCACAACTACAAAGTAAAAACAGTGATCTTACTTCACAGTCTTACTTTACGTGTGTAACCTTCTCTATTTTGGCTTAACCTCAGCAGACTGAAGGGATCACTCTATGACTTCTCTCAGGTTCACAGCACATTTATTGGTCAGCACAGCTGTTAGATAAAAACACACATCAGTGTGGCTGGTGGTGATGATCAGATACCATACAGCTCCTTTACTACACATTAAAATAGGCATAAAATCAACACACTGAAGCAGCAGTCACCATATTACAACAGCAGCTTACATGGCTAACAGACTTAGCAAGCTGGTGCAGCTTCACTCAAAGAAAGAAAAGACAGAAATAACGATAAAATAGTGACTCACTGATAGTCACAAAACGTGACAGGACAACTCAAATAACATCCACTTTAACTTCAGTAAAGGCAGTTTCATAACTATATATTTGAGGAAATCACAGAGATGTTTTCAGTATCTCAGCAGCGGGAAAAGAGACGAGCTGACGTTTTACTGTCATTATATTTACCACCACCGGCCACAGGAGGGCGCTTAGTCACAACTAATGAAAAGAGCCTTGCAGACTTAAACATAAAATATTAACCTGTTTCACAAGACATTGAGAATGAAAACAACCAAATAGCTTGGTTGCAAAGTGAAATAAATACTAATACAGAAATAAATTTTGACGAACTTCATTAATCTATAACAACCAAGTCACACACACACACACACACACACACACACACACACATACACACACACACACACACACACACACACACACATACACACACACACACACACAGATTGACTCAGTGTTGACATGAATATGTGTCTGAATGTTGTGGTGACATTTGGATGATGTCTGTAGAAGGCTGGCATTATGTTGATCCACAATAACACAATGACAAAGTCACTCTGTTCATTGATGAGGACATAGTAATGTTGAACTACACATTTAAAACCTGAACACCTCTTATTCGATTATAAATGGATTTTAACCTACATAATTTATTCTTTATTCAGATTGGAGGCCTGCAGTTTGTCAGAGACCAGCTGTGCTTCTCTGGTCTCAGCTCTGAAGTCCAACCCCTCCCATCTGAGATTGCTAGAGCTGAGTAAAAACAAGCTGCAGGATTCAGATGTGGAGCTGCTGTGTGATCTTCTGAAGAGCCCACACTGTAGACTGGAGAGACTGGGGTCAGTTCACTGACTGTTATTATTGTTAATAACTTACATCCATGAAGCTATTTTTCTCTCACTCACTCACTCACTCACTCACTCACTCACTCACTCACTCACTCACTCACTCACTCTCACACACACACACACACACACACACACACACACACACACACACACACACACACACACATACAGAGATTGACTCAGTGTTGACATGAATATATACAGCTGTTAGTTCTCTCGGCAGGTAAAATGGTCTGTGCATGACTGACAAGAGTCTCTATGTCGGGTGAGCAGTGGTAGTCTATAATGCAGCTCTGTGAGATAGATAGATAGATAGATAGATAGATAGATAGATAGATAGATAGATAGATATTGTCATTGCATATAAAAACACAACAAAATTTCGTTTGCAGCACCAAAAATCAGCATAAAGGGCATAAATAAAGGTTGAGGTCATAAATAATGCACAGATAAGTAACACAATAATAAATAATGCTCAGGTAAATTGCACTTGTCCATCTAACTGTATTGCACTTATACTGTTCATCAGGTGAGTGTATGTGTGTTTTTATGAGAGTAGTGTGTGTTTATGTTTGAGGAGAGAATCCAACTTTCTCCACGTCAATGCACAGCTCAGTATGAAGTGTGTTCTTGTTTTTCCTGAAGTCTATGATTATTTCTTTGGTTTTCTTTGTATTGAGGTTGAGGTCATTTTCCTTACACCATGCAGACAGTGTCCAGACCTCCTCCCTGCACGCTGCCTCAATGTTCGTGTCGTCTGCAAACTTGACCACTACGTTGGAGCTGTGGGTGGAGGTGCAGTCACTAGTGAAGAGGGAGTAGAGAATTGGACACTGGGGGACACCGGTGCTGAGGGTGACAGTGGAGGAGATGTGATGGCCCAGTCTGACATGCTGGGGCCTGTTGGTCAACAAGTCCAGGATCCACAGACAAAGAGGGGGTTGTATGCTGAGTGTTTGCAGTTTGTTGACCAGTTTGTGAGGGCTGATGGAATTAAAGGCTGAGCTGAAGTCAATGAACAGCATCCTCACATAGGTATTAGGATTTTCCAGGTGTGTTAGTGCTGTGTGAGGTGTTCTGTGGATCTGTTGGCTTTGTAGGCAAAAAAAAGCTTGCCGGAGTTAGCTGTGCAGTCCGCGGATGTTGTCGTGCCACAGCAGGCCTGTACTACGAAGCTGGATTAACATACCCAGGATATCTCTCCGTTACCTGGGTTGACTTACCCAGACATTCACAATCCTGATAAGCGGTACTACGAAGCTTTAGCATTTAACCCAGGGTTTTCCAATCTTGATCATTGTGCGCTCACATAAAAGGGGTGGTGTTTGCAGCATCTGACCAATCGCAAACATGGAGTAACCCTACAGAGCAGCCTACTTTACCATGGAGGAGCAGAAAATTATTCTTCAAAAATATGAAAAAGTCAAACACATCATCCAGGCCAAAAGCAACACTGTTGCCGCAGCAAAAGCCAGGAGGGAATGCTGGCAGAAAATTGCAGCCTCTGTTAATGCGTAAATTCGTGAGATTATACAATATTAATTTATCGTGACATCAGACCCCGGTGGAGGTAGCAGCACTCACAGCATCTCATTTGGTCAGGGTATGTTTCAGTGAGTCCATGTTAAAACACTGGGTTGCTTATAAAACACAATTATCCAAAGACCATTTACTGTGGGAGTAAGTAGCCTAGGCTAACATGCCTTTTCTCTACAGTTGACATATGGCTCTATCAGTTGACAAATGTAGCGCAGTCCATCCAATGAAAATCTATACCTTTCGTATAGGATGTCATCGGGGACATCAAAAGGATCACATCTATCCCTAAAAACTCTTTCTCTCCTAAGCGCTCCTCTCACGATCCGCGCACCAATGTCGACAGGATCTCCTAAGAATGGGCAGGCCATTTCCCAAGAGAACTGATTGGTCAGGAGGTGGTGCTTTTATACTGGTTGATCTCTTATCCAGAACGTAACCTGCTCCGGAGCAGGTTAGCCATTAAGCTTAAGTTACCATGGTGATTTACCCCGGTAAGAAGTGAACCAGCATCGTAGAACGGAAAACCCAGGGTTAACCCTGAAGTTACCTCGATAAGAGAAAATCCAGCTTCGTTATACAGACCTCAGGTCTCTGTTATTATCATGATGCAGTTGTCGAGGCGGCTGTTAGAGATCTGTAGTCTGATGTCATCCATTTTGTTAACAATCGAGCGAGCGTTGGCGAGAAAGAGACAAGGCATGGCAGGCTTGTGAGGGGCTGTTCTTGGCCTAGCCCGGACCCCTGCCCGCTTGCCTCGCTTAAGCCTCCACTAATAGCATCGCCTGCGCCTCCTCTCAGTCCGATAAAAAGTCCCTGGGCACTTCGCTCGGCGAGTGATCTCCAGCGGGATGGAGTCAGTCGTTCGGTGCAGTGATGTCTTATATCCAAAATCTCATATTTGGTATAAGTCCTGATTATGCTGATTGCTGTGGAGCTCTGGGTCGCTGCAACTGCTCGTGTCGCACCAGTCATTGTGGACATAAATGCAAAGTCCTCCTCCTCTGCTCTTACTGGAGTGCTTGTTGCAGTCCTGGCAATGTAGTGTGCGGCCTGATAGCTGCACGGCAGTGTCGAAGATCCCCGGGTGTAGCCATGTTTCTGTTACAATAGTCACAGAGCAGTCCTTTACTGATTTGTTGACAGCAATCAGTAACTTCACGTTGTCCACCTTGTGTGTTATGGACCTGGTGTTTGAGAGGAATATGCTGGGAAGCGGAGGTTTGAGGGGTTGTTTCCTTAGCCTGGTCACTAGGCCTGCCCTGCAGCCCGCTTTTGCTTCCTCTCCCTTCTCCGTCTGCGCCGCTTGACAGACCCAATGACAGTCCACAGAGACCCGGCAGGTCTTGCTATGTCCACAGGGATGATGTGAGCCCGCTGAAAGTCCGCCGTTACTGCTGTACTGGATTTTAATCCAAAGTGTATTCATTTCTGCAGGCTGTAGACCTGCTTTGTTAAACAAAGCTCAAACACACACACACCAGGAAAAACACGAAAAAACACCAAACTGGAGAGCCAAAAGCCGCTGCACACTCGTGCGCTGCCATAAAAAAAAGTAGCATACGATATGATGAGGACATAGTAATGTAAGAAACTACACATTTAAAACCTGAACACATCTGATTGGATTATAAATGGATTTTAATCTACATCATGTATTCTTTATTCAGATTGAGGGACTGCAGTTTGTCAGAGACCAGCTGTGCTTCTCTGGTCTCCACTCTGATGTCCAACCCCTCCCATCTGAGACTGCTGAAACTGAGTAAAAACAAGCTGCAGGATTCAGACGTGGAGCTGCTGTCCGATCTTCTGAAGAGTCCAGACTGTAGACTGGAGGTTCTGAGGTCAGTTTACTGACTGTCTGTTACTATTGTTGACCATAATGTTTAACAACTGAAACTTATTTATGTACATACACAACTTCCATTAAGTGTTTTTTTTCTTTCTATATTTTCAGTATTTTACTTTACATTTTAGTCAGTAGTTATAAAAGATGACTGATTCTTAAATAAACTGTAGAAAATGTTCACTGTTAGTTTTTAAAGTAAATTAATGTTCCTTATTGTTGGTAAAGAGTCACTTTACTAATATCTGTTTGAAACTGATCAAGTTTACTTGTTGAAGGAGAATTTTTTGTTTATATTATATATATATATATTATTGTTTTAATGAATAATGTCTGATTATTGATACTGATCCTTCAGAACACACACACACACATACACACAGATTGACTCAGTGTTGACATGAATATGTGTCTGAATTTTGTGGTGACATTTGGATGATGTCTGTAGAAGGCTGACATTATGATGATCCACAATAACATTATCACTCTGTTCAGTGATGAGAACATAGTAATGTTGAACTACACATTTAAAACCTAAACACATCTGATTGGATTATAAATTGATTCTAATCTACATAATTTATTCTTTATTCAGACTGGAGGACTGCAGTTTGTCAGAGACCAGCTGTGCTTCTCTGGTCCCAGCTCTGAAGTCCAACCCCTCCCATCTGAGATGGCTGAATCTGAGCTACAACAAGTTGCAAGACTCAGACGTGGAGCTTCTTTGTGATCTTCTGAAGATTCCACATTGTAGACTGGAGTATCTGGGGTCAGATACCTTTTTTCACTTCTATGTTGACATTAATATGATGTTAAAGTTGTGGTGACACCAACCTGCAGAAATAAAGCTGATATTATAATAATAATAATAATAATAATAATAATAATAATAATTAACTTTATGTATATAGCACCTTTAAAAAACAAAGTTTCACAAAGTGCTTTGACAGACAGGCAAGAAGCAGTAAAATACAAAGCAAGACACACAACACAGAGAGAGGTAACAAGACTGGCATATCAAATATATAAAAATATATAAAACACATAAGACAAAGTAAAAATAAGATTAAATAAAAGACAGTAGTAATATGCACACAAAAAAAATTGTCTGCAGTATCAGACTGATGTCAACACAAATACAAACAGTGCACTTTAACTAATGAGCAGACTTTGTGTAGTGGAGCTAATAATAAAATGAGCAGTCTGGGTGCTAGTTCAGTGTTTAGTCTCTAGGTTCACCCCGGTGTGTTGGCCAGAACACTTAAGGCCACGTTTCCAGAGTATGGATGAATAAAGGGCTGAGAGAAGTAGAGAAGGAAGTAAACATCACGTTTACTTCCTTTACTTCCCCTTTTGCAGCAACACATACAGAGGCACATGCAGTAACAGTTGGATGCTATTGTTGTTTAGTTTTCTATAAGAAATGATGACAAACATATAAAACTGAATGAAGGATTACACATACATATATTACCCATATGCTGTAATATTCATGATATTACCAGACTAAGATCATTATCTTACACCATTACCTTTACTGTTACAGATTAAGAACAATATCACTAAACATAAATATATCCCATTTAATACATTAATAAAGTACAAAACACACAATACCTTGTTCCCATTCAAGCTAGGCGATTAATTATCCAAGATGTCACACTAACTTATCACAAGAATAACTTATAAACACTCTTTCATCCACACAGTTAATTAACCACTTTTTATGTCAAGGTACCGACTCTCAGACGACAGTTGCGTCTACTTCCTGTTTCGCTAAGAAGATCCAAAACATTTTTTTAAATGCACTGTGAAAATAAAAGCTCACAGGAAGTGGATGTCTAAGGGAACTAAAGGGAAAATAAAGTTTTGTATGAAATTATTATTAACAGACCACTATAACAGTCAATTACACTGACAGCTTATCAGACAGAGAACAGAACAATACTTAACAATCTAACATGTAACTTTGGGGCCTTTTCTACACTTTCAGTTTCTGCTGTCTGTGCTCAAAGTGATAAAGTTGAAACAGCAGCTACTGACAGTCCATGTGTTGCTTTATGGGATAGCATTCTATTTATTTTTAAATGTGCATAATGATTAAGCCTAAGCAAGTAATCAGTGGTGGGTAGAGTACTGAAAATCAATATTAAAGTACTCCCATTAAAAATGAAGTAAAAAAGTACCTGGTTAATATTACAATTACAACTTCACATTTTAGGCTGTATGGGCCAGTGCAAAACCGTGATAAAATCTTTTTTTTAAATTAATGACATAGAGCAGGTAGGCTGATCAAACAAATAAAGATAGCCTATACAACTAAGATATAAACAATCTCACACTCTCTCTCCATCTCTCCCTCACCTACCCTTCTCCTTTTCCATTTCCTTATCGATCCCACAACAGACAAATTTAATGACTTTAACGTTGAATTTGGCATTACATACATTAACTGATTTCTAATTTACCCCAATTTAAAAGCCCAACAGACTACTAGCTACAAGATAAGTTAATGTCATCATCATAACATCAAAAATTAAGGTTACACATGAAAAATTTCATCATGGTAAAAAGATAGGTGGAGCTTATTTCTCTTCCAGGCAGCTGGTACTATAGTAATTACGGTAGCCTAAAGGCAATGCCAAAGGAGTGCTTTTATACTACCGTAATTACTGCAGTAACAGTGCAACAGAATTTAAAAGGCGGTTAGCTTGACCACAGTCTACACTCAGTGCCCACATTTAGAGCAGACTAGTTGTAATGAAGCTATAAATGGCAAATGTAGAAAAGTGAAAAGTAGATTATTTGCTCAAAAATATACTCGAGCAGAGAGTAGAAGTACAGTTTAAAAACGGGGAATATGAAAAGTTCTTGTTCTTTAAAAAAATACTTTTTATTGCATTAATTGTAACTCGTTGAAGTAGCAGCATGATGTCATTGATATTAATGAGAGCTCCTTTTCACTGTATTTGACAGTTTTTAACCTGCATCCTGTTCATGAAGTTTCCATTTTCTAAACTTCTACTTTCTAAACCTTCTTCAGCTCTGAACAGATTATGAAACATTGAAACAACATGAAATTTATATAAATAATTTTTTGTCTTTTAAAGTGACATCTTTTATTCTTTATTCAGATTGAGGAGCTGCAGTTTGACAGGGACCAGCTGTGCTTCTCTGGCTGCAGCTCTGAAGTCCAACCCCTCCCATCTGAGAGAGCTGGATCTGGAAAACAACAACCTGAAGGATTCAGATATGAAGCTGCTGTCTGATCTTAAGAAGAGTCCACGCTGCAGACTGGAGTTTCTGAGGTCGGTAAAGAGTTGGAGTCAGTCTGTGCTGGTTTCAGCAGTTTCGTATTAAACATAGTCAGTATCAAAGCAAAGATCCAGTTTTTCATGGTGAAGCTCCAATCTCTCAGTGCTGCTTTACTCATTGAAGCTGTGAGAGGAGAATGGTGACAGGCTTCAGGATTGGACAGAAAGACAGAGAGAGAGAGAGAACAGTCAGCCAATCAGATGAGCCAGAAGCTTGTTGTGATCATGTGTTTGAGTTGATGTGAAGACGACTGTTGTTGTTGTGTTGATGTCTGCAGGAAATAAAGCTGGATTACAGCTGACAGCTTTACAGCATGTGTAGACAGTGGTCCTCATTATCAAACTGTCACACCATCAAATCTGATCTACATCACTTCACAAATGTTGATATGATTCATATTGTTGAAACGTAGAGATTCAACATATTCTCGGTTTGTTGAAACGTACAATTGTGGCGACCAGGCTGCATGTGATGATTTAACAGCAGAAAACATCTTCAAATCCCACAGAGACTCTGTAGCTTTAAACTTTGATAAGAGTTGACATGTATCAGCAGTAAATCCATCAGTAAACTGATGAGTGAATGTCTCTGTTTCTGCAGTAATGATGTGTTCATGACTCTCAGCACTTTATTTCCTCTGTGTACTTCAGTGAAGAGGAAACACACTTGATAGTAAAAGTGTGTGCAGGTGTGTGAGCTTGGAGCTCAGTGTTTTCACTCCAACACATTAACATGACAGCTGAAAGGAAGCAAGCTACGCTGTACAGCTGTTCCACTTCTGGTCTGAACAGGACTGAAGTCCCTGCTGCTCTTTATACTGGATGTGCTGCATCACTGACTGACAGCTGATGAAGTGAGTCTCACTAAACACTCATTTATCACTCTGTTGTTTCTTCTTCTCTCATCAGCTGGTGATGATCTCCATCAGAGTGAGTCAACATTGTTCAGAAGGTCATCCAGTTTCAGCACCGGCATCCCTCTTTAACCCATTCACAGTTTATAGGCGCAGTCTGCTGCTGTGCTCATGGTGCATGTGCATGACGGTGTCAGGATGCTCTGCACCAATCGAGGTCTTCGTTCAGCTGCCTGTTAACTCATTAGCAGTAGCAGAGTGAAGCTGAGTCAGAGAAGTTTTGACTTTTTTTATATTCATTGCTGCAATTTCTGGACTTTAATTTAGCTTAATACCACAGTTTTTGGACTCTTTCTTCACAATTCCTGGTTTACTCTTTTCTGTGCATCCATGAGAATATGAGTATTGGGTTATTATTCTGTTGCTGTAATTAGTGTAAAAGTGGTGATGTGTTTTATATTGTAATGTCTCATGTATAATGACAGCACTTGAGTCTTTTTTAATAGTCTGACAGTCACATCACTTTAATGCTATTCATTTAATATATACGATCTCTGAAGATGTAATTTATGTTAGTGATTTTATTATTATGCTGTTGGAATGTAATTTATGTTAGAGTGCAATGAGAGCGCTGATGCATCTGTTAAGGGACCGTCACACACTTCTTTAACTCACCATTTGTGTGTATTATGTCAGTAGCAGTGATGACAGAGATGTGCCTCTGAGCTAAAATGTTGCTCTTTATTGATACTGCCTTAGAGCTATGAGGATCGTATTTTGTTCATGTATACATCCTTGTACTATTTATCACTGCATGATATTTTTATTTACATTGTGTATTTCATGACATGTTGTATGTTTAGTATTGATGTGTAAGCCTAATCTGCTTATTTTTACATACATCTACTGTACAAAGGAGCATCCAAAAGACCAGCAATAAATGACATATGGCATATGGCATATCAGTAAGTGTGTGTGTCATTAACTGGATTTATTGCCGTATTCATGCCATTACTGTTCTTACCGGAGAACCTGTGGAGAGTGCAGTAATGTCTCGAACAAGCAATTAAGAATTAATTCATTTATCCTTCCCGAGGTCACACATTTGAGATTCAGTAAAAATCTTTTACAAACATCCAGGAGTGTTGAGAGAAGATCAGCTGTATCCTGATGATCCATCTGGACTGGAGTCTGGATCTTGATTGTGTCATCTTCACTTCACACAAGTCTCTTAACTGACCACAAACTGAACAGTTATCTCTGGATTTTGTTGAAGTCAGAACTTTACAGATTTGATATACATGACATGTTTGATGGAGGTAAAGAGACTTTTTTCAATCTTGTTATCAAAATGAATGTAGAGACTACAAATAAAACTTAAATTTGCAGGCTGGATGTAAAAATAAATTGTAAACATGCTCTTATCTGATCTGACCCTGGCTGATAAACTGTGACTGAAACAATACAAACATCATTAATCAACATGTTTGATGCAGCAGCGACACCTGCTGGACAAAACACTCACCTACAGTCAGCACAGGAGGAAATACACAAACTCCAAGTAGTAGCACAGTGTAGAAATGCTTGTTTGACAGTAGTTGATGCTGCAGCTGAGTTACAGTCCTGCAGTGTTTGACTGGAGGAAAGAAGGAAGCAGCAAGTATAAACCAGGATTTAAATGTTTTCTCTTCTATTTAAATGAAATCTATAATCAGTGATGTCTTAATTTGATTTCACTTGAATTATTTTTCATTTCATTAAATCAAAGCTTCCATTTATCTTCCTAAAGGTCTGGGTTAGGGTTAGGAGGACAGGATCAGACTACACCAGACAGTCAGGTCTACAGACCAGCATCCAGGACCTGTACGCCTCCAAAGTCAGGAAACAGGTAAGAAAATCACTGCAGACCATTTACACCCTGGACATGACCTGTTCCACCTTCTCCCCTCTGAACGACACAACCACCAGACACACCAACAATTTCCTCATTAAAATTCATGAACATTTAACTCACTGTGGCACTTTGCAATAACCATGGACACTATAATACCCACTGCACCTACACATATTTATTTTAGTCTGAAATAGTAAATGTATAATAACATATACACGGTTCATGCATTATTATATATTTGAAGAGGCTGTATACAGATATTGTATTGATCTATTTATAAATCTATGTGTTAGATCTATTTGTATCTGTTTTAATATGTTGATTGATCTGCATATGTATTTATGTTTTAATCAATTTATTGTTTAATAATAGAATTGTGGTACTATTAATCAGTCTGTTCATTTGTTTACTCAATAACTCATATATGTATTAATTCATGTACTGATATACATTCAAATTGTATTTTTTATTCTTCCACAAGGGGGCAACATTGTTTTTCAATGAAATCTTTGCTGTCGTTTTAGATCATATATTTATGATGTATCAATCATTATGTAATAAAATGTATTACTTTTATTTATATTTTATCTATTTATACTGTACATAACCACCTACTATATATACATAAAATAACACATCACTTTTTTTTTTACATTAGCACTATCAGTTTTAATTCAACTGAAGCTCCCTGTGCTCTCTAGGGAAAATATTATACCAAACTCCCTTTTTATTAAATTCATAATGGATCTTTAGAGTGTACCATAAAACCAAGGTGTTCAAAAGAGGTCAGATTACTATGAAAAATGAGACTGCAATTAAAATGTTTTCAGTAAATAAGAGCTACTTGTTTCCATAAAAGCTCAGTCCTGTGATTTTTTGCCTGATATCTAGACAAGTGTGTCATAAAAGAGAGACACAGAAAGACACGCTGACGCAGATGTTCACACATGTAGAGGCACGCAAAATATGAAAATGTATCCACTTCCTGTGCCATTTTGTTTAGAATCTTTTATTTTGAAGGCTTTATGAGCAAACCAAGAAGTGGAAGCAACGGTTGTCTTGGAGACGGGTGCCTTGACAACGCAAAGGGCCCGTTAATTAACGGTGTTAATGAAAGATTATTAAGTTATTATTAATGATAAATGAGTCATACATCTGTGATCAAGCGACCTAGCCGGAAAGAAAACAAGGTATTATTTGTTTTGTTGTATTTTATGAATAGTTTGTAGGCTGTATAATATAATATGTAAAGTAATATTTGTTCTTTAATAGACTCATTTGTAATTATTTTATAAATATGTTAGAGAATCGTTTGATTGACGTGTGTTCTTGATTTGTCTTATATAAGCTAATTTATTCATTTGTTTATTTATTTTGTTGAACATAAGTAATAAAAAAGCTTCCCCAAAAACATCAGTACGCTTCTTCACCTACTCTCTGTCTAGTCACACGACTACAGGAAGTTAAAATTAAAAGTATTTTGATAGAAATATTTCTTTATATTTGGCATTTTCACAGTATACACGTCGGACTTTGTCTACTCAAACATGTAGAGGAACGCAAATACATCCAGTGTGTCGCTGTACATGACACACACACACACACACACACACACACACACACACACACACACACACACACACACACACACACACACACACACACACACACACACGTGACTTCATTTCACAGTCAGCAGATTCAGAGCAGAAGGAGGAAAACAAGTCTGAGGCAGGTGAGTGTTAATATCAGGACTTTAAATAATGATTACTGTCATTATTGATCAATCTGCTGATTATTTTTAAGTTTAATTGTTCAGTTTATTAAACTGTTTCAGAAAAATATGAAATCACACAGTTTGACGTCTTCAAAAGTATTTTCCTGTTTTTCTTTTCCTGGTTTCTGCGTCCTCACAGTGATGTAAAAACTCTTGGATAAAACATTATTAGTAGATTAAAATGAATAATTTATTTTGAGATTGTACTATAAAACCAAGGTGTTCAAAAGAGGTCAGATTACTATGAAAAATGAGACTGCATTTACAATGTTTTCAGTAAATATTTCTTTATATTTGGCATTATCACAGCCTGCATGTCAGACTTTGTGTCCTCAAACATGCAGAGGCACGTAAATACATCCAGTTTGCAGCTGTACATCACACACACGCACACACGCACATACACACACACACACACACACACACACACACACACACACACACACACACACACACACACACACACACAGAGAGAGAGAGAGAGAGAGAGAGAGAGAGAGAGAGAGAGAGAGAGAGAGAGAGAGAGAGACTACGCCTCAAAACTGTTGTTTATTGCCAAAAAGTTGTTCGGTTGTAGTACAACTGCTAAAAAATAAAATTATAAAATTATGTCATACTAGTTGAATTGATATTACACCAAACTCTCTTTAAGAAACACGTAAATTAACAATTCCTTACGTGTCCTCAAAAACACATAAGTCTAGAACTCTGATCTTGATCCACTTCTAAGACATCTAGAAGCATTTTATTGATAAGCAAAGACAGTTAGTTTAGTTATTTGTACAAATATAATGTAGAAAAAACAGAACTGTACGAAACAGTATTTTATATTTTCATAAGTAATTGAATTGAACTTAGATAATCATTTCTGCTTTCTTTGTTTCAGAGCCAAAGGAGAAGAGCTTAGATATACGTACACGCACGTGCACACACACTCACTCACTCCAATCTGTATACTAGATTTGTTCTTGATCTTTCATGAGTTGCTCTGTGATTGGCAATACATTTTGTTATATTGAAAGTAATTTTGGGACTGTGATTTTCCTTACTTTTTCTTACTTCATTTAGGTCTTAAATTTAATTCATAATGGTCTTAAAAAGGTCTTTAATTGAACTTGTTAAAACCTGCAGAAACCCTGTAGTTACACACACACACACACACACACACACACACACACACACACACACACACACACACACACACACACACACACACACACACACACACACAGAATTAATGCATTATTAACAAGTTAACTTTGACAGCCCTACACTAAACATAAATATATTACATATAATACAATAATAAAGTACAACAAAACACACAATACCTTGTTCCCATTCAAGCTAGGCAGTTCATTATCCAAGATGTCTCACTAACTTATCACAAAAATAACTTATAAACACTCTTTCATCCACACATTTAATTAACCGTTGTTTATGTCAAGGTACCGACTCTCAGACTGTAGTTGCGTCTACTTCCTGTTTGGCTGAGAAAAGCTTCAACATAAAGGATCCAAAACATTTTAAAAAATGCACTGTGAAAATTAAAGCTTACAGGAAGTGGGTGTCTAAGGGAAGTAAAGGGAAAATAAAGTTTTGTATGAAATTATTATTAACAGACCACTATAAGAGTCATTTACACTGACAGCTTATCAGACAGAGAACAGAACAATACTTAACAATCTAACATGTAACTTTGGGGCCTTTTCTACACTTTCAGTTTCTGCTGTCTGTGCTCAAAGTGATGAAGTTAAAACAGCAGCTACTGACAGTCCATGTGTTGCTTTATGGGATAGCATTCATGTTTCTTTAAATGTGCATAATGATGAAGCCCTTGCAAGTGATCAGTGGTGGGTAGAGTACTGAAAATCAATACTCAAGTAAAATTACTCCCATTAAAAATGACACAACTAAAGTAAAAAAGTACCTGGTTAATTAAAAACAGCACTTGTTGATCAAATCTTGTTTTTCTTTAATTAATGACGTAGAGCAGGTAGGCTAATCAAACAAATAAAGATAGCCTATACAACTGAGATATAAACACCCACTCCCACTCTCTCTCCATCTCTCCCTCACCTACCTTTCTCCTTTTCCATTTCCTTATCTGTCCCACAGTCAACAAATTTAATGACTTTAACGTTGAATTTGGCATTACATTAGGTTAACTGTTTTCTAATTTATCCCAATTTAAAAGCCCCACAGACTACTAGCTACAAGATAAGTTAATGTCATCATCATAACATCAAAGATTAAGGTTACACATGAAAAGTCTCATCACGATAAAAATACAGGTGGGGCTTATTTCTCTTCCAGGCAGCTGGTACTATAGTAATTACGGTAGCCTAAAGGCAATGCCAAAGGGTTGCTTTTAGACTACCGTAATTACTGCAGTAACAGTGCAACAGAATTTATAAGGCGGTTAGCTTGACCACAGTCTACACTCAGTCCCACATCTAGAGCAGACTAGTTGTAATGAAGCTATTAATGGCAAATGTAGAAAAGTAAAAAGTAGATTATTGGTTTAAAAATATACTCGAGTAGAGAGTAGAAGTTCAGTTTAAAAAAAGAACATGAAAGTTCTCGTTCCTTTAAAAACTACTTTTTATTGCATTACTTGTAACCCGTTGAAGTGGCAGCATGTTGTCATCGATATTAATGAGAGCTCCTTTTCACTGTTTGTATTTGACAGTTTTTAACCTGCATCCTGTTCATGGAGTTTCCATTTTCTAAACTTCTACTTTCTAAACTTTCTTCAGCTCTGAACAGATTATGAAACATTGAAACAACATGAAACACTGAATGATTTCAAGCATCAACTTTGTCTTTTAAAGTGACATCTTTTATTCTTTATTCAGATTGTGGGGCTGCAGTTTGTCAGGGACCAGCTGTGCTTCTCTGGCTGCAGCTCTGAAGTCCAACCCCTCCTATCTGAGAGATCTGGATCTGAGATACAACAACCTGAAGGATTCAGACGTGAAGCTGCTGTCTGATCTTAAGAAGAGTCCACGCTGCAGACTGGAGTATCTGAGGTCAGTAGAGAGTTGGAGTCAGTCTGTGCTGGTTTCAGCAGTTTTGTATTAAACAGTCAGTATGAAAGCAAAGATCCAGTATTTCCTGGTGAAGCTCCAACCTTCCCAGTGCTGCTTTCCTCAGTGAAGCTGTGAGAGGAGAATGGTGACAGGCTTCAGGATTGGACAGAAAGACAGAGAGAGAGAGAACAGTCAGCCAATCAGATGAGCCAGAAGCTTGTTGTGATCATGTGTTTGAGTTGATGTGAAGACGACTGTTGTTGTTGTTTTATTGTCTGCAGGAAATAAAGCTGGATTACAGCTGACAGCCTTACAACATGTATAGAGACAGTGGTCCTCATCATCAAACTGTCACACCATCAAATCTGATCTACATCACTTCATAAATGTTGATATGATTCATATTGTTGAAACATAGAGATTTAACATGTTCTTGGTTTGTAGAAACTAACGCTAACCCAACACGTTAACATGAGAGCTGAAAGGAAGCAAGCTACGCTGTACAGCTGTTCCACTTCTGGTCTGAACAGGACTGAAGTCCCTGCTGCTCTTTATACTGGATGTGCTGCATCACTGACTGACAGCTGATGAAGTGAGTCTCACTAAACACTCATTTATCACCTCTGTTGTTTCTTCTTCTCTCATCAGCTGGTGATGATCTCTGTCAGAGTGAGAGTGAACATCCAGGAGTGTTGAGAGAGGATCAGCTGGATCCTGATGATCCATCTGGAGTCTGGATCTGGATTTTATCATCTTCACTTAAATCTCTTAACTGACTACAAACTAAACAGTTATCTCTGGATTTAGCTGAAGTCAGAACTTTATACATGTGTTATATATGAGCTGTTTGATGTAGATAAAGATAAAAACAGGTGTTAGTCAGACTGTGAGCCTGGGCTCATATTTATCAAGCATCTCAGAATCACACTGAGAGTTAACGAAGACTAAAACTAATGAATGAAGCAGAAGAGAATTGACTGTGACTTTCAGCAGGAGAAGGATTACTGCTGGGAGAGAGTGAGACGTCGCTGTTTTACCACAGTCAGAGCAGCAAAGTAGAAATAATGATGATGTGTTGTAGTTTTCTCACAGTCTCAGCTGTAAATATTAAACAGTGATAATTTGGTACTTGGCATTATTCTTTGCCTTTTTATCTTTAAAAAAAAAAACTTCAATATATTATTGTTGTGTGCAACCTTTTTGTCATGTGTTTGTTGTGTGTAAGGAGAGCAGCAAAGCAAGAATTTCATTGCATTGTCTTAACCTACTATGCATATCGCAATAAACTTCTTAAATCTTGAATCTTGAGTTTTGGTATATTATGTGTGCAGACAGGTAACCAGGCAGGTAGCTTAGCTAGGTTATATAACAAAACATAACCTTGCATAAACAGCTCATCACTGCTCTGGGCCTCTCCCACCTCCGACTGTGTCACACAGAGGCATGTCAATCAAAAAGTAATACAAGTTTGGGTTATATGGTTTTAATTTGGTCTAATCGCTACTTTTATTTAATTATACAACTGCTAAATTAATACATTTTGAAAAACTTTCTTTTTTCCCTTTGGAAGGACAGCTCAGCCAAAGAGGGCAAACGGGCTGTTGCCCAGGCAACGCTAGCCTAAACCTGTGCACGTCCTTGATTAGCCTACCCTTTGTGGCAGCTCCTTCCATGAACACATGAATGTGTGTGTCAATGGGTGAATGTGACCTGTAGTGTAAAAGTACTGTGAGTGGTCAGAAGACTAGAAAAGTGCTGTCCATTTACCATTTTACCAAGATGATATTTTTTATAGTAGTCTGAGGAAGAGCATATTGCTTGAAACGTCACTACTGGTGATGTCTAAATAAATTATTTGCATTGGGAGTTGCAGTGTAAGGATTAATGGAATACATACATTATACATTCCTCTTCATACATTGATTGACATTTCCCAGATTTTTGTTGAAATGTTGTTGTCTTCAAATGTCTGAATAATGTATATACGTATAGGGCTGTCCAGCTCATTAATGCTAATCATTGACCCATAAACGATTTTTTAATTTAATTTTTACATAAACTAAGATTTTGGATCACAAATCTAAATGCACTTTATAATCAAATCACTTTATAAATTATTATTCATGTGTTGTATGTTGTCTGTTGCAGTGTGTGCTTCTTGTGTTTGTTGATTGTGTTTCTTTTTTAGCTACTGTCATGCCCCTTTTTAAATTGCCCCTCGGGGACAAATAAAGTGATTTGAATAGAATTGGATTGAATATATTCATGAACATACTCATACTGAAGGCTCTCTACACATAAACGTACTGCCAATGCTGCAGCCTATTGACTGCAGGCTTTGAGTGTTTCTCCTCCAGAACCAACTACAACCTCATGCAGTCACACAACACTGGAACTGAATCTGCTGCAAGCTGGATAAATGGATCACCTTAATTTACTCAGAGAAAACCATTGCATTCCATTATTTATGAAATGCAAAAGAACACACAAAAAACAACGTTGGGGAGTAACATGTAACGTAAACTACAAAATAAATGTAAGTGTAATCTGTTACAGTTACTGAGAAAAAGGTGTAATTAAATTACAGTTACTGATGAAAATGTTGATTGATCTGAAGTCAGACCTTTAAGATTTTGCTCAGGAGGGTTTTTCCCTCATTTATAATTATTTAACATGTTACTGAATACATATATTGCTGTTTTAAATTCTTTGAAATCAATATTTTTCTTTATATTTAGTAAATAAATCATGATGTGGGCTTATTTGGAGCACACACGGGCTTAAATGGAGTCACAGTACCAATTAAACCCACTTTATTCATCAAATATCTCTATTTTATATTCCAAAATCTACATGAACTAATGAATACATTTTCAAATGAGAGATAAATCTTGCTTTATAAGAAATGATCTCCCATATAAATCATATCAGTATCCATGAAAAACAGCTGAACTTAGATTTTGGTGATTAATGGTTCTTGCTGCAGAATTATACGTTTTTCGACATCCTCTATCAGAAGAAAGAGGACTCTGTAAGAAGGGACTGAAAATAAGGAAGAAGAAGAAGAAGAAGAGAGAGATTGAAAAATAAAAAAGTACCTGGACTTGTCTTTGTTTTACTCTGTTTTATGTTTGACTATAATATTATGTCTGTTTACGGTTTGCATCTCCTGTACAGAGGTCTTGCACTGCTTTGTATGTCTAGAAGACATTTATACAAGATGTAATTTGTTGATGAAATTATGTATTTTGATATCAATAAAAAGTGAATTACAAAATATATACATATATATTATTTACACTATAAAATATAACACAGAGAGAAACAGAATTATTATTATTGTCTTATCTTTCCTACAGCACCAGATGGCAGCAGCAGCCTCTAGTAATCGTGGATGCTCTTATAATACATCCATGCTGGTAATCCATCAAAACGTCTAGACCAACTCATTTTTGTTTAAGGGCCACATGCAGCCCAAATTTGATCTCAAGTGGGCCGGACCAGTAAAAGCATTGCATAATAACCTATAAATAATATATGCATATTACAACTTTACTATAAGTGACAACATTGTGTGTGTTCAATAAATGAATGGTTTAAATATGACAATATGTATTCATAGTTTTTTCAGACAGTTGTATTCTGGTCAGGGTGGAAAAGCAGCAGGACTATTGGATTACTTTTCTGCAATTTCTCATATTTTGCAAAGTTATCCAGTGGGCCGGATTGGACCCCTCAGAGGGCCAGTTATGGCCCACGGGCCGCATGTTTGACACCTCTGGTCTAGACTGTGCAGTTTATGCAGATATATATATAAACCCTCCTCTGCCACTAATATCACCACTCTGATTGGACGATGATCTCCCAAGTCCCGCCCACCAACCGTCTGATTGACACATCATTGACCAATAGCAACAAGGCACCGATGCCGTCATCTAACTTGTGATTGGTGGATCGGGTCTGGACAATCTCAACGGCAACATGTATTGTTCGACGTCTCCTCGAAGGAGCGACAACTTTGTGGGCAAGTCTCCGGGGCAAAGTTTTCCATCTTTTTTTAATCTATTTAACCGGCAAACTTTACCGGTAATATTAACAACACCCGAGGAGGATTTAGAGAAAAAGTATTTGACCGTCAAAACGGAACTTGAACGTAAGTTATAGCTGCGGTGTTTATTATGTCAGCTGGGATTTAAATGGTTAAGGTTGGTGTTACGGTTTAGCTGGGGACCGTGTTATCTTGTGACTTCCCTTTAAATAAAAAAGTAGTTTAATCCTTTCTTAAGTACATACTCATCTTTGTTTTAATATCTAAGTATCTCACCATTTATGTAAGTTCAGTTGTGCTCAGAAGACTCATTCACCACATCTCGTAATGTGTCTTAAAATGTGAGGAAGGTCACCAAATAACACTATGACCAGCTAAACCGTAACACCTGTTATGGTTTATGGCTTGACTCCCGTTAGCCGGTGTTACGGTTTAACTGGTGACCGTGTTATCTGGTGACTTCCCTAAAAAAAGCCTTTGTAGTTTAATCCTTTCTTAAATACATACTCATCTTTGTTTTAATATCTTACCATTTATGTAAGAAGACTCATTCATCTCTCTCTTAACGTGTATTAAAATGTGAGGAAGTCACCGGATAAACTGTAACACCCGAGAGAGCTAACTTATTTTTTCCATTTACAAAAGCTATAGTAGCTTGTGGTGTTTGTTATTAACACTTTGAGATAATTCCTTTACAGTTTTAACAAGAGCAGGTGTTACTAACCATTTACCATGTGAGGGTGTAGTAGCCTTAAAATACCAGTTTGTTTTGTTGTTGTTGTTGTTGTTGTTTTGACCCAGTTCCTCTTTTTTTAGTTCAGCTTGACGTGACGTAAAAAAGTGTCTTGACTTGCATCTAATCATATGCAACTTAAGTGAAATACACTTAACAAATCAATAAGATGTATTCTTCAATTCGGCATATATTTAACCCCAAGTGTATCATATTTGATGCATGAGTTTTAGAGACACTTAAGTCATCAGTGTGTGTTCATATTTAATTCCTATAAAAACCTGATGTATGCAACCAGACACATGTATAATACACAGATAAGCCAATGCAGTGTTGAATTACTAAATATTTCTTAGGCTTATTTCATGGTAAATTCCTGTTTGAAATGTGTGTATCAAATGAGATAGAGCAGATATAAGGTTAAGGTTTCTTTATTGGTCTCCTGTGGGAGAAATTTGTCTTGGACACAGGGCAGTGCTACATATAATAATATGAAGAAAAGATATAATAAATATACCAGAAATGCATACATACACACCCCTGTACGAACATACCTGCATGCATACCCACATACATACCCCTATGCAACTGTATACTTTATAGAAGGTCATTTATGTGTAAATCTGCATTATATATTATAATAATAATAATAATAATAATAATTATTATTATTATTAGTATCATGCATAAAAAAGTTTGAATGTATATGATATGAGCTTTATGCAGGACCTTTAAAAAAAGTTGTATTCAATATGTTTTTGTGTGTTTAAAAAAAAAAATCATGCTATGAATAATAAATTGCAAAATAATTACTGTATATCAAATATGATACAAAACAAAACTATTACATGCAAAGTGTTATTTAATTAATAATTTTCAATTACTTGTCAGAGGGTCCAATAAACTCTTTATTTATTACTTTAAATTTTCTGGCAATTATTTGATGGTTCAGGCTTTGCAGGGTTTTAATATATGAAAAATGCTATTTATTAAAACTGTGAAGGTTGAAATGTCATTTGATTTAGTTCATTTCCCTTAATCATATACATTACAAAAGTATACATTACATTAAATATAGTGCTTCTTGGTTGTTTATTAATTGGCTGAATATACATGTAAATCCCACTAATCCGACTGAAATTGTGTTTTATTATATGTTAAGATTAACAGGTGTAACGTTAACAATAACTTTCTACTGTCTACACCAAGTCTAAAAGTCACGTTTCAATTGTTTTACAGGTCGGTGTTGGTGTGTGTGACCGAGGTGTGTGCTCTACACCGGGGCTGGAGCTGGAGATGGGGGATCCGGAGCCTCCAGAGTTTGGCTCCGTGGAGGAAGAGCTGCAGTACTGGAAGGAACAGGCTGCCAAACACCAACAGAGGTGTGCCCCCCCCCCCTTCTCCTCCTCTGTTTATCCTCTCATTAATGGGCCAGACTCCATTTTCACAGCTGGTTCCTAAAGTGATGAACTGGACTTACTTTATACACACAATATTGACACTGTATCATGATATATGAGAGTATATTTCTTCTGGGATTATAGATATGGATGTATCTGTTTTCCTATATAAGTATTCTCACCGCTTTTTAAAAAATATGCTTTGAAAGTGTTTTCCTTACCTTTCAGGCAAATAACAGAGACCCTGAAAGATGATATTTAATGTCTTGTGTGTGCAGGTTGACTGATGATTGATTGTGATCTCAAGAAAAGAAAATCCTCTTTTATTACTTCTTGGGTTCTGTAATGAGTTCAGAATAAATAATTAATACCGTTTCACTGTTTTGCAGTGCAGACAGTCCTGCAAGACAAATAATTGTGAACTTTTTGTTGATTTTCTTTTTAGATTTTTGTGTTAAACTCGTAATTCCCAAGTGCAACCTGTGGTTTGATGGGGAAATATTTAAGTTATGCTGTTTGTCCAAGCAGTATCTTTGTGTAATTGTTCAGTGATGCATTGTAAGGTAAACTCAATAATATTTTTAAACTGACTTGCTGTGAAAATATCTCACTTCTACTCTTTTTTTTTCTATTCTGTGTGAGCAGTGCGGAGGAGGCCCAGGAGGAGCTGCAGGAGTTTCAGCAGATGAGTCGGGACTATGAGGTGGAGCTGGAGACGGAGCTGAAACAGTGTGAGGCACGAAACCGCGAGCTTCTCGCCACCAACAACCGCCTCCGCATGGAGCTGGAAAACTACAAGGTACACGGGACATTATCAGTTATCAGATACTGGCGAAAAATTTTAATATCCCTCGTTCAGCTTTTCAAACAAGGAATTACAATGCACTGAAAAGATGGACACTACTTCACACTGCTTCAGGTGATGCAGAAATATGACACAGTTCTGTCTCAGTGCACCAAGATAGATGTACTAGCCTTGCAATATGTCTTCGTAACCCTCCTTGAAGGCTTTGAGAAGCGTCTAAAACACAAGTTATTGACTCAACATGGGTTCATAGCGTACGCCGGAGAGAAAAGCCGGCTTATCAGAGATGTCCAGGGTTGCAAAGTAATTTTGATAACATTCAACCAACTGATCGAGCGTTAAAGTGGATTTGACTGGGGATTTCCATATTTATCATCAGCTGATGGTACACTGGGTTTCACGGCTCCTGTTTGCCTTTGGTGAATCGGCTTCACTGGTGCTCTTGTCTGAATACACACACACACACACACACACACACACACACACACACAGTTACACACTTTCACAGAGGATTGATTCAGGGCAGGAAAGGCAGCTGATGACTCTTGCTTGGTCTGTGTCTGGAGGGGATGGCAGTACTTCCCATAAATCATGTTATGTCATAGTTCACTAACCTCCTCTTCTTTTCTTTTTTTTTTTCTCCCTGTAAAGAGACATGATTAGTTTTTCCTTCAGCGGAGATCACAAAACAGATGTGCACGGACATTGTGAGCAATAACGAAAATAAACCAATAACAAGGGTTCTCAATCCTTAAAAAGTCTTGTGTTAGATTTTCGTGAAATATCTTAAAAAGTCTTGTTTGTAATCATGTTAGGTCTTTAATTTTAGGGTGATTGAGCCGACTCAGTGAGTGCGAGAACATCTTCTGTTAGAGTGTTGTCACAATTAACATTTCCAAGCAAATTGTAATTAAAATGCTTTTAAAAAAAATGTCTTAACACAGCGTTACAGTAGGGCACAGTTCATCACATTTGCCATTAATTTGATTACTTTATATGATTTTTACATATATGGAGATACAAAATTGTTCCCTGTTACAGACTCCAGAGGATCCTTAAAAAGTCTCAAAATGTCTTAAATTTAGTTTTTGATATTTAAGGTCTAAAAAATGTCTTTAAATGTCTGGAATTGTAGGAGTTAATGCTTTAAATTTAATTTGAGGGTAATTATATTTGTTCAGTTTATGTTATTTTTTATTATTATCATTATTTTCTGATTATTTTACATAAACCAACCAACGAAACTTATTAATTAAAGTAAAAAATAATCAGCAGTTTGAATTATAATGAGACTAATCATTAGTTACAGTCCTTTATAAATGACTTTAAAATGAGCTCCATTTCAACCCACTACAACAGTAAAATCCTGCTTTTGCATTATTATTATTATTATTATTATTATTATTATTATTATTATTATTATTATTATTATTATTATTATTATATTATTATTATTATTATATGTGTCAACAGTGGTATTATTTTTACTTAAAGTGGTTTAAAAAGGTCTTAAAAGTCATTAAATTTGTTCTTAAAAATGTGTCTGATTTAAAAAAAAAAAAAAAATACACAGACAAACTTAATATTTCAAAGTCTTTTATAAGATCCTTATTGTCGCGGCTTACGTTAAAGATTCATTATTAGTTAATGTTGCAGAATGATTGATAATCTTGTGTTTGTGTGTTATGTTGGTCAGAGGTGAAGTTTACCTCCGTCACGCAGTCCTGTGTGAACGTAAACAAACCGCTGAAGCTTCAATCAGGTGTCGACTCTTTGTCCTCCTCTCTGTAGAAGAGGGGTGTCGTACTTATTTTAGTTGAAGGGTCGCATACAGCGCATATTGATCTCAACTGGGCCGGAACAGTAAAATGACATAATAAGAATTATAATATTACTATACTAAACCACCTGAAGGGCAATTTTAACAATATTATGTCTTCATTTTTTTATAGATTATTTTGCACAGAAGCTGCTGATTGATGTTCAATATATGAATGATTTAAATAAATTACCACAATATATATTCAGTGGATTACTACTATATCAAGGATTACTTTTAATATCCAGTCGGCCAGATCGGACCGTTCCAGGTCTGACGTCTAAATGAGAGAAAACTGACTCATGCACAATGTTAAAATCCAGTTCATGCACGCGGCGAACGAGAAACAAACTGCTGCAGCTTTACTGTCGGTGCTTCATACGTGACCAGTATGCAGAGACTTTGTGGAATTTAGTGAAGGCATGCTGAAGCTTGACACAGTGTCGTACGTGTTATCTGTCCCACATCCAGCAGGGAGCCTCTAAATACCTCCCGTAAGCTCTGGACTTGGGATGTTTGCCTCCTATAAGACAGAAAAAAGTTTAAAAAAAAACATGCAGCCTGAATCATGTGATTCAGCTTTAAGAAGCCTGTGAAATAGTAACTAATGTGTTCTTAGCTCTATTTATTTCTTTGGTCGTTCTTTTAAACGCTGAAATAATGTTGGAAGTTTTTTGGTTTAGCCTTCTGACAAGTTATTTAAAAGTGAATTAAATAACACTTTGCATATATAAGTTTTATTTGTATCATGTTTGATTCATCTGGAAGTTTTGGGAAGAAATAAAGAGAGAAGGAGGGAGGGAGGAAGGAAAAGAAGGAAGGAAGGAAAGAAGGAGGGAGGGAAGAAGGAAAGAAGGAAGGGAGGAAAGAAGGAACAGTCAAAACAGGAAGGTTCAATTTGACCCGGGAGGACGACAGGAGGGTTAAATGATTCCACTTTCACACACAGCTTCAGGAGTCATGCTTTGACTTTGAAATTCATCCTTCAGGGGTTTTCAGCTTGTGTGTTCAGTTATTAGTGAGCGACTTTCCCTCTCTCTCTCCTCTGCTTTTCCTGCCACCTGTATGTGATGTTGTGTTTTTGTCTTCCTCTTCCTCCCGTTCAGGAGAAGTACGAGACGCAGCACACTGAGGCCTACAGGCAGATCTCCACCCTGGAGGGAGACCTGGCCGAGACCACGGCCGTCAGAGACCAGCTTCACAAGTACATCCGAGAGCTGGAGCAGGCCAACGATGACCTGGAGAGGACCAAGAGGTCAGAGACCACACATACACACACACACACACACACACACACACACACACACACACACACACACACACACACACACACACACACACTTACACACGCACACACATTTAACCCTCCTGTTGTCCTCGAGTCAAGGTAGGGAGGAAGGAAGGAAAGGAGGGAGGAAGGAAGGAAGGAAGGAGGGAAGGAAAGAAAGAGAAGGAGGGAAGGAAAGGAGGGAGGATGGACAGACGGAAGGGAGGGAGGAAGGGAGGAAAGGAAAGGAGGAAGGAAGGAAGGAAGGACGGAGGAAAGAAAGAAGGAAGGAGGAAAGAAGGACAGAGGAAAGAAGGAAGGGAGGAAGGAAGGAAAGAAAGAAGCAGGGAGGGATGAAGGAGGGAAGGAAAGAAGGAGGGAGGGAGGAATGAAGGAAGAAAGGGGGATGGAGGAGGAAGGAAGGGAGGAAGGGAGGTGGGAGAAAGGAAAAGAGGAAGGAAGGAAAGAAGGAACAGTCAAAACATATGGGGTCAATTTGATCCGGGAGGACGACACAAAGGTTAAAGAGCCAGTCTGTAGACTGTCTTTGTTTTAGGGCTGGATGATGCAAAAAAAAAAAAATCATATTGTGATTATTTTAGTAGGATTTCTGCATTTCATTTTCACTGAAAAAAAGTACAAAAAAACATTATAATGATGATGATGTCAAACATGTTCCTTTCACATCAGGAGGATATGATTTGCATGCCGGGGCGTCTCTGTAGCAGATGAAACAGAAACAAAGCAGTGTTGACAGTAAACAGTGAGGCTGGTATATAAAAGAAGTCAAATTACTAACAATAACATAAGATTATAAGACAACCTGCGTCATTTTACTGAATCCTTCATGTGTGAAGATGATTTGAATCCAGTGTGGCAACAACAGACTCTGCAATTAACAATGAAAACAACCAAAAACAGAGTAATTATTGAGTTTAAATAAATTATAAATACATAAATTGGGGTTTGATTATGTAAAAAGCTTGAATATTATAGAGGAAGGCTATATGGACTAAATCAAATATCACTGTTTTGTTTTTTTTACCAGATAGATAGATAGATTTGTTATATTATTGATCCCAATGGGAAATTCAGGTTTCCAGCAGCTCAACGTAAGCATAAAAGTAATAAAACAATGAAAAACACTCAATAAAAAGGAGGTTCAATAAAGCCAATAGTCAATAGAGCTGATTATAAAGTGCAAGATAAAAACCAAATGTAATGTCTAAAAATAAATAAGGATACTAAATGCAAATAATAAAACCATTGTACTGGTTAAAAGTGCATCAGAACATTCACAAAATATTTACACAATTAGATGTTTGATCATTAACGCCTTTTTAAAACCAGGAAAAATATTACAATATCCAAAATGTATCACTGCATATAGTCTCATATCAAGATATCGATATAATATCAATATATTGCACAGCCGTAGAGGATTATATCTGTTAACTGTACAATATAAACTAATTATTTGGCCTTCACAATATGATTCAACTAATTTCAGCAGACTTTGATGTAAAAAGTACATTTTAGGGTTAGGGTTAACTAACAAGGCTGAAGAAAAGCAGCCTAATGATCTTCAGGCTGCAGGTGTTTTGGTAGAAATCCCTCGAGTCTCCTGAGCCTCACTAACACATGTTTCATGCATGTTTTTTAGGGCGACCATCATGTCACTGGAGGACTTTGAGCAGAGGATGAACCACGTCATCGAGAGGAACGCCTTCCTGGAGAGCGAGTTGGACGAGAAGGAGAATCTCTTAGAGTCCGTCCAGAGACTGAAGGACGAGGCCCGAGGTAGAGCTGATAATCTGCCAGTCAAAGAATAAAGCTATTTTAAAAAAATATATATATATTTAACTTCTAGATCCAAACCAGCAATGAACATATCTATTAATAAGTAATGTGTGTGTATCTAAAGCCTGATATATCTTAAATCGTAATATCGTGATATAGCGTAGGTGTTTCTTCCTGGTGTTCTAGCTGTTCTGTTATTTACCTTTTACCCACTTTGTCATTATTCTGCCCTCCTTAGGTTTAACTGGCTAGTTATGCATATTGTAATATCATGATACGGCATAACAGTCGTCTTTTCCTGGTTTTAAAGGCAGCGTTACAGTAAAATGATGTTGAAGAATAACTTACTTTTATTATTGGCCTTTTACCCACTTAGTCATTACATCCACATTACTGATGATTATGTATCAAAACTCGCATTGTGTAAATATACTATTATTGTTGCGATATCGATATCGAGGTATTAGGTCAAAAATATTGTGACATTTGATTTTTATCCATATCGCCCAGCTCTATTTACAACTTTATTTAAAAGTATGAATACATCTGAAACTCATGAACACAAGTGTGTGTAATGGAGCTTTTCCACTACACAGTTCCAGCACGACTTGACTCGACTCGTTTTCTTTGCGTCTCCATCAGGGATAGTACCTGGTACCTGGTGCTTTTTTAGTGCCTGTTCTGCCGAGGTTCCAAGCGAGCCAAGCCGATACTAAAATGTGACGTCAACAGACTGCCGGCCACTGATTGGTCAGAGAGTCACTGGAAGAGTCATGAGCCGTCCCACATAAGAATCAAACCCAGCATTTTTAAATACCGGCAACAGCGTTACAGTAATTCGGTTTCTCTTCTCTTGCTTTGTGTGAGACAGAAAGCCTCATACAGCAGCAAGTACACCATCGCTTCCATGTCCTCCATTGTTTATGTGTTTGTGTCGCGTATAAAACAAAGTCACGGCAGTGTCGCGGAGACGTGCTATGACAACCCCGCCCACGTTGAGGAGGAGCTATAGTAATGGAAAAGGTTGTTCCTGGAACCGTGTGGAGTCGAGCCGAGTAGTGCTAGAACTGTATAGTGGAAAAGCTGTAACTGTCCTCCGTCACATCTTAATCTCTGTGTGTGTGTGTGTGTGTGTGTGTGTGTGTGTGTGTGTGTTTGTGTGTGTGTGTGTGTGTGTGTGTGTGTGTGTATGTGTGTGTGTGTGTGTGTGTGTGTGTGTGTGTGTGTGTGTGTGTGTGTGTGTGTGTGTGTGTGTGTGTCAGACTTGAGACAGGAGCTGGCGGTGCAGCAGAAGCAGCAGGTACAAGACAGGAAGCCGTCCATCAGCAGCACAGCCAAAGAGCCTTCCTCCTCCTCCTCTGCGGTGGGATTGCCCACTCCGCCCCTCACCCCTCCAGACAAAAGAACAGAAGAAAATAAAACCACGTCTTCGTCCCCTAACCCGCCCGTCCCCTCCGCCGCCACCACCACCGCCGCTCCCTCCAGACCTCCATCCACAGCTGATTCCCTCACCACACCGACGCCCTCCCTCAGCAGAGGTCAGTCCGTCAGCTGATCGATACTTAACCAGTTTGTGCTTCTTGTGTGTTTTGTTATCACACCAAAATGATGATTCCCAACCAGGCGGGGAGTTCCAGTCCTCTGAAATGAGGCCAACGCGGAAGTAACTTAAAACTGCATTCTATAAAAAGGCCACCAGGGGGGGACCGTTTTGGTGTCAAAAGGACTTCCGTCTCTATACAAGTCAATGGAGAATTCACCAACTTCTCACTTGATTTCTAACCTCAGTAAACATTTTCAAAATGTGTTTATGGTCTCAATCGCTAGTTTAAAGCCTTCTTCAATGCAGTATGATGTTCATTTGTGAAATGTTGTCCTCCCTGATTTTATATTTGACGATAAAGCAGGGTATGCATTAGGGCGTGGCTACATCCTGATTGACAGGTTGATTGGTTCACAGGTTCAGGAGGGCGCCTCTTGCCCCTCCTGATGCCCATATAAGGAGAATCCGTGTTTTTATTTTTCCCGGCATGCATCGGAAGTTTTCAAGATGGCGCTGCTCAGATCCGATATTATTGGCCTCTGAGCAGCAGTACACAAACCAATGGGTGACGTCATGGATGTTACGTCCATTTCTTATATACAGTCTATGGCTTCCAAGCCTCTAGAAGTTGTCATGTCGTCTGCTACCAGAGGACAGTTTCAACACAGTCTACTGAAAATGTGCTCCTCTAAAAAAAAAAAACAACTGTAAAATGTTGCAAATTATTACGATCCAGTTTTTAATCCAGATTAATTCTCAGTCATTTGTGTTTGTGTGTCTGCAGGTGAAAGCCTCTCAGCGACTCCTCTCACCATGTCGGCGAGGATCTCGGCCCTGAACATCGTCGGAGAGCTGCTGAGGAAAGTCGGGGTGAGAAACACACTTGTGATTTTTATTTTTCAAAGAGAACTTTATGTTTCCTGAATCGACCCGCAGCTGATATATCATCATGTGACGCTGCAGGGTGCTTCTGCTTTTATTTTCTTCTTTTTCTTCTCAAGTGTTTGATTCTTTTTTTTATTATTTTTATTTTTAGAACAAACAAGCACAAAACACACAGTCAATAACTACAGATAGAAGGACATTTTTACAGTGTTTTCACAGCGTTGACAAAGACTCATTCTGTTCCCAGACTGCAGGGTTTGGAAACATTCACTAAAAAAAACGTCAGGGGTTTGAATCTGCACTTTATTTACTACTACATTTGCTGACACATTAGTTTTAGCTCTAGAGTAGACAAAATGAGTCAATTTTCCCTCTAGCGCCACCATGAGGTTTACATTTGTGACCTTTTTAATTAAATATGTCAACAACTATATGAGGTTTTTTTCAGAAATCCTTGATTCCAGTTTTTGTCTTTTTTCTCACAACATCTCCATTTTTATAAGCTTCAGTTTTTGGCCTTCTTTCTTTAGTGCTGATTCTGCAGTTTGCTTGTTTTTCGGCAAGTCACCTTAACAGAAAGATGAATAGTTGGACTACAGTTTACTCTCATGGCTTAGATCACATTTTCTTTTTTTCTCATGACTTTGGCAGAAAAGCAGTCAATCAGCATTTGAACTGTTTTCTTCATTTTTCGTAGAATCTGGAGTCCAAGCTGGCGTCATGTCGGGATTACGTCAACGAGCAGACGGCTAACCGCAGAGGCCACGCCGGTGGACAGGCGGCGGCAGCAGCAGGCCAGAACAACTCCTCAGACACTCATCCAACCAATGGCCTCTACAACAAGGGGTAAGATCACGTGGCTTCCAATAGATTGAACTTGCTTCATGATGGAGATCCCACCCTCTAAGTGCGTTTGTCTTGTTTGAACAGGCTGGTGAAGAGGTTAGACTTCGGAGCGGGACCCAAGCTGCTGCTGTGAAAGTGAAATCTTCCACCTCGATCCTTCACCCCCTTCCTCTGAGCTGCTCGGTCCGTCCAGTCGGGATCTCTCATGTCGACATGTAACGGTACTTTGAGTCACACATCATACAGGTGATTTCAGACTCTCTGCCTCTTCAAGGACACCAGCCGTCATGGATGATATCGTACTGTGGATACTATTGGGGATGTCTGTCAAGAGTTTTTGTTTTAATATTAATTAACTGGACTTCTTCCAGCACTCGCACTTAGCTTGAACTAACTACTGGCCTCGAGCTGCATGTCTCGTCATGAAAGCAGCCAAACACCTCGACTGAAAATGATCTATCAATCAAGAAAACACACTTTCAAACGCTCCACTGCAAGCCTTAACTTTTTTAACGAAACACTGTTTTTTGTTACCACAATGACGGACATTTAGAAAAAGTGAAAAATAGTAATCTAGAGAATAATGTTAAATGGGATAATTTACTTACTTTGCATTTGAAAGTAAAATTGGCACTTTTTATACCCAAACTCGGTCAACATCTCGTGTCCATCGGTGGTACTGCATTTTAAAGCTGCCTTAATTCATATTTGTCGTGTGCAAACAATAATTCAAATATGATTGGAGGCCGTTCGTCGTAACAAAGGCTCAGAGATTCATCACCATCTTTGCAGCTCTACTGAGATATTTTTTTGCCTCTTTTAGCTGATATTTGTGCTTTTACGGCACCATTTACTGTATGATTCACTCTCACTCTGGCTGTTGTTTATTTTGACTCTGAATAAGGAATGTTTTGCGGTTGTTTTTTTTGTTTGTTTGTTTGTTTTTTCAAAGATGACTACATGTAGCAGGGTGAATTAATCGCTTTTCCTCCTAACAAGACTTGAGTACAGTGCAAGAGAAGCATCACCTCTAATGTCCCTGATGGTGGAAGCAGGATTTTTTAGCTGTTGGTTTCTGACTGAGTCACCACAAGACCTTTCCTGTAGCGCCACCCTCAGGACAAACTTTACATTTCTAGCTTCTACTGTTAAGGCTGTAAAACTGGAAAAATCATCATGTATGTCCAGTACTTTCATATTTAAGGACTGAAAAGAACATTACGGATATAAAAGAAAAGGCTGGGGATTATATCTTCTTTATATTCAACAGATCTACAGAGCCAAACCTACAATGAACTGATCTACTAACAAGTAATGTGTGTGTGTGTGTGTATCCAAAGCCTGAAGTATTGTGTTTGAGTATGAATGTAAATGTGTGTGTTAACCCTCCTGTTGTCTTCCGTCAACCGTGCAACTTTTGTACTCCTGGGTCAAAATTGACTGTTTTATAAAGCATGAGGTATAAATTATCACCCAATTCTGAATTACACCTTTTTTAGCCAATTTAAAGATACCTCATTGACCCGAGGACAATAGGAGGATTAAGTGTGTATGTGTGTTTTTTGTCAGAATGCGGAGAATAACCTGTGCCTAGTTGCAGAAAGCCACTTTAGTTAAAGTTGCCCATAAAACTTCGTCTAAGGATGCCTTCGAAATAAATGAGTTGCAAAAAATCACCATAAGGGAAAACTTTTTGATCTTAACTGATTGCCTTTACCTACTTACCTACCTACTTAAGTATTCCCTGATGTGTTGCTAGAAAGTCTTCAGTCACCATTTTCCTCAAAAAAGGTACATTTTCCGTGACGAGGAAAACCCACTGGACACTATGAGCAATGTGCAACTTCTATTCTATCTGACAAAAACTTGAACATCTCTACAATCTCTATGAAACTTGAACTGGAACTTGAACACCGAACTAATAGGAACCGTGCCTTGTCAGTAGTCTTGCAAGTGTTGATTCCCTTGAGGTTTTTTCTTGCGTTTTGGACATTCTAGTCGGCGGTGGGAGATGTTTTCAAAGTCCACAAGTCTACTGTTTGCAGAGTTGTACACCGGTGTGGCTTTTACCTCGTGTCATCGGTTGGACACATCTGTAAAGTTTCCTTCCCGAATCCAGGAGCATAGAAACCCGCCACAGATATGACGATCAACATGTAATTAGTATCTGATCCAGACTGGAATCACAAACGTTGTTGCTAAGTGGATTAGGAGCAACCATCATTCTTTGGTTCTGGATCAGGAGGTAGAATGGATCGTCCACTGATCGAAACATCTGCGGTTTGATTCCCAGCCACTCCAGTCTGCATACTGAACTGTCCTTGGGCAAGAAACTGAATGGTCAATGTGACTTGTAGTTTAAAAAGCAGCTTTTGAGTGGTCGGAAGACTAGAAAGGCGTTTCATTTCATAATCGACGGTTTATTTCACAGCAAGATTTCTCTCATTGACCTTGTCAGTTACTTCTTGCCACATTTTCTGCTTGTGTGTATTTGCTGTGGCTTGGTTAAAGAGTTAGGGGATTAGAGGCACTGTTAAAGGGAGCAGAACCCATGATAAGGCTTCTGGGGTTAATAGAGTACATCCCCAGTGAAGAGTGGGTGGCTGTAAAGGAGCTCCTCCAAGGCCAGTTCTACCTGGTTGGACTCCCAGGAGGCAGCATACCATAGCAAAGCACTTACTGAGGACAGTGGAGAGGTGGTCCATTGTTTTCCTCAGTGTTTGGACCAGGCCCCCTTCTGGCTTCTCCAGGAATGACAGGACCACTGGCTTTGTTTCAGGAGTTGATCGAGTGCCTCATTGTCAAAAGATGGCGAGTGTAAGTGGGACTGTATCTTTTTGGCCAATCTTGGCAAGCGTGAAGATTATTTACAGATCACCGTATGTTTGCCGTTGTGTCCGAAGACGTTTGTTTTCGCAGTGTTGGACAAACACTGCTTTTGAAGGGTGGGCCTCTGCAGGTCTTCAGCATCCACCATGCACAGCTGTATCCTGAACTATCTAATCACTTCATGTAATGACTGGCTGCCGTCTCCTCAGACTTGTAAAGGGTTAAGAGATTCGAGTGTGGCTTGGTGTTGTCACAGTCATCACGTACCCACCGTAGGCTATGAATGACATAAACAAAGCTATGATTGAAGTCGGTTGAGCCATCACCACTGAAATAGAGAGGTTTAGGTGTTTTTTTAAATTTTGTGGTATTGAGGAACCACCATGTGACAGAAACTATGGCAAAAAGAAGTAATGAAAATGTCTTGTTACAGCCTGAGGACTGATCAATTCGATAACCATGCCATCCATGTAATAGGTGTACTGCACCGTCCTTTGGGAACCCAAAGGAGCAGGATCACATCATCACATTTCCACAGATTCAAATGAATTAACAGCAGCCAACAGAGTGTTGTCTGTATTTTCATTTGTGGCCTGGAAGCCTTTTGGCAACCAGGCACAAGGGCAGCTGCTTCAGAATAGAGGCGAAGGTATTTTATATTGTGTGTTTGGTTGTTTTTATTTTTGTCTTACCCAACAGGGAATAAGGGAACCGTTGTATTGTGGGTACAGTGTGTAAGTGAAGATGTCTGTTTGAGAGGCAAGTTGAAAATGATATGTATTCACTGTATCACAAAATAGTCACTATCAAGGTTGGGATCAATGTGGTGGACAAAGCTGCATCTGGGCGTCAGCTTTTATACTCTCCTGTGTCTTTTTTGGCTCCTCCCAAACTGCACATCTTCCCTGTAGGACTTTTATAACTCCTGAAAAGTTGACGATACCGACTTGAAATCAACTTCTAGTGGGAGGTTTTTCTTCCTACCGTTCCTGAGAAATTTACAAAAATGTATTAACTATGTAAAATGACTGAAAACGTGATGACTGATATAACTCTTTGGAGCTGTTTCTAAACAAACTAGTGTGACAAAACTCTTCATAATGAAGGAACGATGTCTCCAATTGCAGCGGTGTTGCATGTCGGGCTTTGGATACACACATATTACTTAGATCAGTTCATTGTTGGTTTGGCTCCAGATGTGACTAAGAAGAAAAACATAGAAAATCACCAGCTAATTTTTAGAGTGCTGCTCGTACTTGTAGTCTTGTTCCATTATTGCACCGTCAGTTTAGCCGACAAGTAGACGAGGCACTTTCAGACTGTGGAGGCGTTTCTTTAAACCAGATGAACCTCTCTGCAGAGCTCCACTTCTGTCTTTGCAGGAGTGAAATTGGAAAAACTCCTTGTGTTAACGAGGAGATATGAATACTTCAGTGAAGGCTACTTGTGTTTTATGTTAAAAAGAGAAAAGTATGTAATGTAGGTTGACTTGTAGTGTTTTGAATACTGTACCTCCACTTAAAGGGTCACTGACGTAGGTTTAATATGTAGGTTGCGGTAGTAGCTGCTAATGGTTGGGTTTAACCCTTACATACTGTTCATATACTGACATAATTAGTATCTACACATTGTTTGATTAATCTTATGGGAAAGAAAGACATTTAAAATCACTATTTAATGGTCCAGGAGAACATTTGAACATGTTTGAATGCTGATTTTTGAATGTTTTGTGATAAACACAGGTTAAATTTGCACATTTGCATATATACAAATGTGCATCAGCTGCATAGAAATAAAAAAAAAAAGCATTTTATTTCACGTTAGGAAAATTCTGGTTAAAAGAAATGTGTATATGGTGTTTTTACTGCTCTCAAATGTAAAAATGGGTTCAATTTGACTCTGAACAGCATGTAAGGGTTAAATCAGCAGCAGCAGACTTTACAGTAAAGGTCAAAGGTCAGTGTGAAGAAGCAGAAATGGTTTTGTTTGTTGTTTTTTTGTTGTTGTTCTTTTTTAACTTATGTGACTCTATAAAAGTACTTGCATGCTCACATACTAAGTGCCAAGACCTGCTGCTTATGATGTTTCTGAAAAAGCAATAAAACTTGAAATGTAAAAAAAACCCAACTGATTGAGTGTGATGTAGTGTCGTTCAAGTGACAAGGAAGCTGGTAGGCAGGCAGACTCAGGCTGTCGTTTGAATGAGTAAAAACTGATTTATTCAGTCCGGCGTAACAACAAAAAGAATGTGTGTCCAAAAATGAAAAGAATACAGACACTTAAAATGAACTGGCTTAACTCAAGATACTCAACTAAGCCATGAACAAGTGCACACAGCTACACCCGCATCCTCTGAGCTTCTCTAAACCTACATCTCTCCCCTTAAATAGGCCCTCCTCTCAATTAGGCAGAACCATTACTACAGGGGTGTTTCCTCCCTCTTACCAATTGGCACTTAACCCTAACCCAGCCATCATTCCTAACATTTCCATAAGTCAAAACAAGAATAAATCAAAGACATGAAATCGGCCCTTTAACCGAGTTAAATAAATCCCCCATGCTTAGTCCAACCCACTGACATCACCAGTGTATCAATACAGGAAGTAGTTGGGCGGTTCTTCCTTTTGTTTGGTAAGCACATGGTGGGCATGGTAAGAAACTAAACCCAATAAAGATGAACCTTAATACATGTCTGTTTTACTTTGACCAAAAGTTTGCTGAATGTAAAATTGTAATAAAATATAATGCAAAACAAACAAGGAATAGTCAAATTAATAAGTTAGCTGGTGTTGATGGTGAAAGAAAAAGTCACATTGATTTAAATTATTTTTGAAAGAAAATAAACAAGACGCATTTGTTCGGGTTTGGGAAAGGTTTAATAGCACTTCATTGGTTCACAAAGCAGAAAGTCATTACAAGTCAGCGATATGTTTGTACGTGTTGTGTGTCAACGATGAATATACAACAGTAAGGTTACAAATATAGTTTTACATTCAGTTTCCAAATAAAACACATCTCTATCTAATCATTTAATCTACCTGGAATATAAATAAATATAAATATGTCGAAATGATCGGTGATGTTTTTCCACAAACACTGAAAAAAATAACCACGTTGAATTTTTATCGTAATTTAAGGAGTTCAAATCTGTAACATCCATATTTCTTTTAATTTAAATAATGGAGGTTTGTTTCCCCCCCAAATAAATAATCTGGAATCAGTCTATAAATATAAAAAATATATATTAGTGTAGTAATGTGTTGGTACTTCTGTTGGACTCAATCAGCTGATCGTGATCTTGTACATTAATTTGAATTTACGAGTTATTATAGGTGTTAAAATGGTTCATTTAAAAAGGCATAAAAACCACTTGATTGCCCCGTTTATGGTGAAAATATCTGTTAAAATGCCTCTTTTTAATGTGACAGTAAAGGATAATTGGTCAACGAGAGGTCCGGTGTTATGTCAAATTCTGTTCCCCCAACACATAATGTCTCCTTCCTGTTAAAATTGTGTTTACAAACTACTGATGCTGGTGGTTTCGTAGCAGGTTTGGATGCAAACTCGCTAATATAAGTGCTCTTCTTGAACTGTTATTTATGTGAATGTATTTATTTTATATATATATATGAGAGGTGGAGATAAAACCACAGGAGAGTAATATATTAAAATCACATAGTGGAAGATACAAAAAAACAACAACAAATGAAACAGATTAAAAGTTTGGTTCTTTAACATTTTGGTTAGATTTTTTTTAACCCTCCTGTTGTCCTCGAGTCAAGGAAGGAAGGAAAGGAGGAAGAAGGAAGGAAAGGAAGAAGGAAGGGACGAAGGAAAGGAATGAAGGATGGAGGAAATAAGGAAGGAATGTAGGAGGGAGGAAAGAAGGAAGGAGGGAGGGAGGGAGAAAGGAAAAGAGGAAGGGAGGAAAGAAGGACAGAGGAAAGAAGGAAGGGAGGAAGGTAGGGGTGAGGAAATAAAGAGAGAATGAGGGAGGGAGGAAGGACAGACGGAAGGGAGGAAGGAAAGTAGGAACAGTCCAAACAGACGGGGTCAATTTGACCCGGGAGGACGACACAAAGGTTAAATGTATTTTTGGATTGAAGCTGCCAATATTTCTTTCCAACAATCCAATCCAATAGAAAAACAATTAAAATATCCCCCGAAACTTTGGATAATTTAGATTTAAAATGGAAAGTAAACTGTTAATTATTTTCTTGTTTACTTTTTATAAAGTTGTGTTCAAAAGCCCAGATTACATATTCAAATTGTTTTAATCTGAACATTCAGTTTAACCCTCCTGTTGTTCTCGAGTCAAGGATGGAAGGGAGGAAGGAAGGAAGGAAAGAAGGAAGGAAGGAATGAAGGAAGGAAGGAGGGAGGGAGGATAGAAGGGAGGGAGGAAAGGAAGGAAGGGAGGAAGGAAGGAAGGAAGGAAGGAAGGACAGAGGGAGGGAGAAAGGAAAAGAGGAAGGATGGAAAGAAGGAAGGGAGGGAGGAAAGAAGGAAGGGAGGGAGGAAAGAAGGAGGGATGAAGAAAGGAAAAGAGGAAGGGAGGAAAGAAGGAGCAGTTAAAACAGATGGGGTCAATTTGACCTGGGAGGACAACATGAAGGTTAAAAGTTGTTAATAGCATCAAATTCCCACATTTGAGAATTTGAGCTTTGAAAACAACTGAAATGATGAATCAATTATTTAGTCAATTGATTTTACGCACTTTGTACGTTTT
Source organism: Scomber scombrus (assembly GCF_963691925.1). Classification (NCBI taxonomy): domain Eukaryota; kingdom Metazoa; phylum Chordata; class Actinopteri; order Scombriformes; family Scombridae; genus Scomber; species Scomber scombrus. Next base: position 3,109,956 of record NC_084987.1, on the reverse strand, counting down.
AAAATTAAGGAAAAAATTAAAACATGGTAGAAATTGTATAAAAATTTAGTCTCATTTTGACATCAAATAGGTTTGTATTTTTTATATTAGGAGTGTCAGGGCTTTAAACTGTAATTTAGTTTTCTATTGTATTGTTTTGTTGGGGAATATTTACTTTTTGGGGTTTTTTTCCCTCACTTTTTTTTCTTTTTTAACCCTCCTGTTGTCTTCGAGTCAAGGAAGGAGGGAAGGAAGGAAAGGAAGGGAGGAAAGGAAAGAAGGGAGGAAGGAAGAAAAGAAGCAAGGGAGGAAGGTAGTGGGGAGGAAACAAAGAGAGAAGGAGGGAGGGAGGAAAGAAGGAAGGAAGGGAGGAAGGAAAGAAAGAGAAGGAGGGAGGGAGGAAGGAAGGAATGAAAGGAAGGAAGGAAAGAAAGAGAGAAGCAGGGAGGAAGGAAGGAAGGAAGGAAAAAAGAGAAGCAGGGAGGGAGGGAGGAAGGACAGACGGAAGGAAGGAAGGAATGAAGGAAGGAAGGAAGGAAGTAAAGAAGGAAGGAACAGTCAAAACAGACGGGGTCAATTTGACCCGGGAGGACGACACAAAGGTTAAAATAGTTTATGTAATAACTCGGAGGCCAAAATGAATTTTAATTTCAGCTGTGTTGTTAAAATATCTGTCGTATATAAATTCCTCTTTTTTTCAGAAACATTGAGATTAACGTAATGACATGACTTTTAAATTTAAACAGAAATGCTACTCAGGTGAACTCTTTCATTTTGAGCGTTGGTCCCTCTACTCGTCGGGGGAGCAGGTGTAGACTTCTCCGCGTGGCTCCGCAGGGGAGTCGCAGGTTGGTGGAGACGGGGAGCGAGGCTCTTCCTCCTGGAGCTCCACTGAGTTCTCTCTGATGGCGCTCCTCCGGCTGATGCTTCCTCCTCCTCCTCCTCCGAGCCCCAAACTCCTGATGCTGCCGCTGCTCCTCGGACTGGGACTGCTGAAACCCGCCTCCCCGCCACGCCTGGGAATGCCCGACACAATCAGGAGGAAGAGAAAAAGAGGAGGAAGAGGGAAGATCAGAAGGAGACGAAGGACAGAGGAAGGATTGAGAGCAGCAGGGACTTTTTGGTGGTTTATCACAAAGCAAGATTTAATAATTAGATCTAAAAATCTGGAAGCGGGGGGGTTTAAACTTTAGACGGGATCAGGATAGGCGATGAGGAAGAAGGGAGAATATTCCCGGGAAAAGCCGTAAGGGACAGTTTGCAGATCAGAAGTTTCTGAGGTTTGAAGCAAAGAGCAGCCGGACACGAAAGGAAGGAAAGGATTCATCAGAGGTTACAAAGATTCAGGGACGAGTTTCATTTTTTATCACTGAAACTTCTGAAGGACAAAATGAATGATTCAATATAACACAGGGGGGTCAAACATGAGGCCCGTGGGCCAGAACTGGCCCGCCGAGGGGTTCGATCAGGCCATCTTTCCTTTCTTCCTTCCCTCCCTCCTTCCTTCCTTCCTTCCTTCCTTCCCTCTTTTCTTCCTCCTTTCTTCCATCTTTTCTTCCTTCCATCCTTCCCTCTTTTCTTCCTTCCTTGCTTCCATCTTTCTTTCCTGTCTTCTTTTCGTTCGTTCGTTCGTTCCTTCCTTCCCTCTTTTCTTCCTCCCTTTCTTCCATCTTTCCTTCCTCCCTTTCTTCCTTCTGTCCTTCCATCTTTCCTTCCTTCCTTTCAACCTTCCTTCCCTGTTTTCTTCACTCCTTCCTTTCATCTTTCCTTCCTCCCTTTCTTCCATCTTTTCTTCCTTCTTTCCTCCCTCCTTCCTTCTTTCTTTCTATTCGTTCCTTCCTTCCTTTCAACCTTCCTTCCCACTTTCCATTTTTCCTTCCTTCCATCCTTCATTCCTTTTTTTCTTCCTTCCTTCCATCTTTCTTTCCTCCCTTCCTTCCTTCTATCTTTCCTTCCTTCCATCTTTCCTTCCTTCCTTCCCTTTTTCTTCCCTACTTCCTTCCTTCCTTTCTTTCTCTTTTTAATGATTAAACTATTTTTTTTATTTTGTATTTGAATATTAAATTCATAGTTGTTAACTAGAAATAAGAAGATGTTGGTATGTTAAACTAGATTACACAGTTTATCAGAACATATTGTAATTAAATAGTTGATTTGATTTATAACTCTGATGATTTTAAACCTTCAGTCTGTCAGCGTTCAGCCGGGTTTACCTCAGTTTGCTCCTGAGTGAAGACACTTCTCTGTTGAGAGCTTCGTTGCCCTCGCTCGACTCGTCCAGCTCTCTCTGCAGTTTCCTGCGGCCGGCCGCCATGCGCTGCGCCTCCTCCTCCGCCTCCTCCAGCTGAAGCTTCAGCTGCTTCACCCGCAGGCTGCTCTTCTCCGCCTGCACAGATGAAAGGACAGAGATGATGTGATGTTACACATGCAGACTTTAGTAAATCAGACCCATAGATTATTAATAAAGAGGTTCATTTAAAAGATTTTCTAAAAAGTTGCTCATTTTTTAACCCTCCTGTCGTCTTCCCGGGTCAAATTGACCCTGTCTGTTTTGACTGTTCCTTCTTTCCTTCCTTCCATCTGTCCTCCCTCCCTCCTCCTCCTCTCTTTCCTCCCTTCCTCCATCCCCCTTTCTCCCTCCCTCTTTCCTTCTTTCCTCCTTCCTTCCTTCCTTTCTCCCTCCCTCCCTCCCTCCCTCCTTCCTTCCCTCCTTTTCTTCCTTCCTTCCTTCCTTCCCTCCTTTCCTTCCTTCTGCCTCCCTTCCTCTCTTCCTTCCTTCTGTGCTTCCTTCCAACCTCCCTCCTTCTTTCCTTCCCTCCTTCCTTTTTTCCTCCCTCCCTACTTCTCTCTTTCTTTCCTCCCTTCCTTCCTTCCTTCCTCCATCCCCCTTTCTTCCTTCCTTTCTCCCTCCCTCCTTCTTTCCTTCCTTCCTTTTTTCCTCCCTCCCTCCTTCTCTCTTTCTTTCCACCCTTCCTTCTTTCCTTCCTTCCTTCCTCCCTCCCTCCCTCCTTCCTTCTTTCCTCCCTCACTTCCTTCTTTCCTTTCCTCCCTCCCTTCCTTCCCTCCATCCTTCCTCCCTCCTTTCCTTCATTCTTCCTTCCTCCCTTCCCCCTTCCTTCCTCCTTTCCTTCCTTCCTTTCTTCCTCCTTTCCTTCCTCCCTTCCTTCCGTGACTCGAGGACAACAGCAGGGTTAATGATTATTCAATTATCAAAATAGTTGAAGTTTAATCCTCTTGTCAGTCGACTAATCAATAACTGATCGATTACTGTGATTACTCGACATCATGATCACCTGGTCTTTGTACTGCTGCGCCTGCTTCCTCTCATCCTCCATCTGGACGGTGAAATCCTTCAGTTTCTTCTCTTTCTGACGCAGGTTCTTGCCGTTGGCTTGACGCTCTCTGCAGAACAGAAATCATGGCAACATTTTATTCTCTGGTTTACTTTACAATTGTGACATTTGTGCATTTTACATATATTTATTTTATTATTTTTAATTTTTTAAAATGTGTGTTTATATTTCTCTTCTCTTATTCTTATTTTTCACATTAAATGGATTTTTTAAAAATCTGTATTTTATTGAGTGTATTTATTTATTTATTTTAATATATATATACATACTTTATTAATTGTCATCATTTCATTTTATGCATCTTACGCATATAGTATAAGCTACATAGTGATGAAAACATTTTTTGGTGATGATTAGACATAATAACAGTTAATTAATATAGAAATGAATTAAAGAAAATCAATAATTTTTACAGTGCAGATTTAAATTGTTACAGTATATTGTCATTTTAAACTCAGAAGAAGAGAAAAAAAGGGAAGATGGAGTGTATTTAGATGTAAAATGTAGCGCTATAATATGTGTTAATGTCTAATTTTATATGTCAAACAGATGCTTTTTTAACCCTCCTGTTGTCCTCGAGTCAAGGAAGGAAGGGAGGAAGAAAGAAGGAAAGGAGGGAGGAAGGAAGGAAAGAAGGACAGAGGAAAGAAAGAAGGGAGGAAGGTTGGGGGAGGAAAGAAAGAGAAGGAGGGGGGGAGGAAGGAAGGAAGGAAGGAAAGAAGGAGGGAGGGAGGAAAGAAGGACAGAAGAAAGAAAGAAGGGAGGAAGGTAGGGGGAGGAAAGAAAGAGAAGGAGAGGGGGAGGAAGGAGGGAAGGAAAGAAGGAGGGAGGGAGGAGAGAAGGACAGGAAAGAAAGAAGAGAGGAAGGTAGGGGGAGGAAAGAAAGAAGGAGGGAGGGAGGAAGGTAGAAAGGAAGAAAGGGAGGGAAGGAAATAAGGTGGGAGGGAGGAAAGGAAGGACAGAAGGAAGGAAGAAAGAAAGGGGGATGGCAGAAGGAAAGAAGGACGGGAGGAAAGAGAGAGGAAGGAAAGAAAGAGAAGGAGGGAGGGAGGAAGGAAGGACAGAAGGAAGGAAGAAAGGGGATGGCAGGAGGAAAGAAGGAAGGAAGGAAAGAAAGAGAGAAGGAGGGAGGGAGGAAGGACAGATGGAAGGAAGGAAAGAAGGAACAGTCAAAACAGACAGGGTCAATTTGACCCGGGAGGACAACACGAAGGTTAAAATACTAACCAACAGTATCGAGCTGTAAAACAACATCTACTCCCCTGTGTTTTGCTCTACTTTTCACTCGTGATATTGACCCGAACTCCATTTCCCATCATTACCTGCTCTCGATCTCCAGCTGCTCCTCCGCCTCTCTCAGTTTGGCCTCCAGGCCGGCGATGGCGGACTTGAGCTTGGTGCGGCCCTGGCCCTCCGCCTCCTGCAGTTTGGCCTTCAGCTCTCGATTCTGTCTCTCCAGCTGCTGCCTGGATCCCTCCCGGCTCTGAGAGGAGAATTTCTCTGTGGACAGGTCCGAACTCAGCTGCTCCACCTGCAGAGGAGGAAGGGAACAGTCAGTAGATGACGGTCAAATAAAAAAATACATGAGCTCCAGTTATTATCTCTGTTAACTGCTAGATTATCTCATTATGTGCCAAATATGTATCCAAAAAATATCATTTATATATCAAATCACAGTTTTCATGAGCTTAATAATTCAATCTTAACCCTCCTGTTGTCTTCGAGTCTAGGAAGGAAGGAGGGGAGGAAGGAAGGCAGGAAAGGAAAGAAAGAAGGACGGAGGAAATAAGGAAGGAAGGTAGGAGGGAGGGAGGGAGAGAGAAAGGAAAAGAGGAAGGGACGAAGGAAGGAAAGAAGGTAGGGGGGAGGAAAGAAAGAGAGAAGGAGGGAGGGAGGAAAGAAGGAAGGGAGGAAGGAAAGGGAAGGAGGGAGGGAGGGAGGGAGGGAGGAAGGACAGAAGGAAGGAAGAAAGGGGATGGAGGAAATGAAAGACGGAAGGAGGAAAGAGAGAGAAAGGAAAGAAAGAGAAGGAGGGAGAGAGGAAGGAAGGGAGGAAAGAGGAGGAGAAAGGAAAAGAGGAAGGGAGGAAAGAAGGAAGGAAGGTAGGAAGGAAAGGAGGAAGGGAGGAAGGTAGGAAAGAAAGTAGGAAGGTAGGGGGGAGGAAAGAAAGAGAAGGAGAGAGGGAGGATAGGACGGAAGGAAGGAGGGAATGAAAGAAGGAGGGAGGGAGGAAGGAAGGACAGAAGGAAGGAAGAAAGGGGGATGGAGGGTGGAAAGAAAGAGAGAAGGAGGGATGGAGGAAGGAAGGACAGAAGGAAGGGAGGAAGGAAAGGAGGGAGGAAGGAAGGAAGGTAGGAGGGAGAAAGGAAAAGATGAAGGGAGGAAAGAAGGAACATCAAAACAGACTCGTGAGGACGACACAAAGGTTAAATATAGATAAAATTAAAAGTGATTCGTCCACTTTGACCCGGCTCTGGTTCCCCGTCGGACCCTGAACCCACCAGCTGCTGGCTCTTCCTCAGACGGTCGTTGAGGCTCTCCACGTTGGCCTGCTCCTCCTCCAGCTCCTCCTCCAGCTGGCTGATCTTAGAGTCCAGCCGACGCTTCTCATCAGACATCAGGGTCCTGGGGGGTTAGGGTTAGGGTTAGGGTTGGGGGGGGGGGGGGGGGGAGAGAGAGATAAAGAGAGAGAGGGGAGGGAGAGAGAGGGAGGGAGGGAGAGAGAGATAGAGGGAGAGAGTGAGAGAGAGGGAGGGAGGGAGAGGAGAGATAAACAAGTGGCTTTTTAGCCTTCATGTCGTCCTCCCAGGTCAAATTGACCCCGTCTGTTTTGACTGTTCCTTCTTTCCTACCTTCCTTCCTTCCTTTCCTCCCATTCTTCCTTCTTTCCTCCCTCCTTCTCTCTTTCTTTCTTTCCTCCCTCCCTTCCTTCTTTCCTCTATCCTTCCTCCCTTCCTTTCTCCCTCCCTTCCTCCTTCCTTCTTTCCTCCGTCCTTCCTTCCTCCCTTCCTTCCTTCGTCCCTCCTTTCTTTCCTTCCTTCCTTCCTTCCTTCGTCCCTCCTTTCCTTCCTTTCCTCCCTCCCTCCTTTCCTCCCTCCCTCCTTCTCTCTTTCTTTCTTTCCTCCTTCCTTCTTTCCTCTATCCTTCTTTCCTTCCTTCCTCCCTTCCTTTCTCCCTCCCTTCCTCCTTCCTTCTTTCCTCCGTCCTTCCTTCCTTCCTTCCTTCCTTCCTCCCTTCCTTATTTCCTTCCTCCCTCCTTTCTTTCTTTCCTTCCTTCCTTCCTTCCTTCCATCCTTCCTTCCTTCCTTCCTTGTCCTCCTTTCCTTCCTTCCTCCCTCCCTCCTTTCCTTCCTTTCTCCCTCCCTCTTTCCTTCCTTCCCTCCTTTTCTTCCTTCCTTCCTTCTTCCTCCCTCCCTCCTTTCCTTCCTTCTTCCTCCCTCCTTTCCTTCCTTCCTTCCTCTCTCCTTTCCTTCCTTCCTTCCTCCCTCCCTTCCTCCTTCCTTCTTTCCTCCGTCCTTCCTCCCTTCCTTCCTCCCTCCTTTCCTCCCTCCTTCCTTCTTCCTCCCTTCCTTCCTTCCTTGACTCAGAACAACAGGAGGGTTAATGAAGGAATGATTATTGAAAGATGTTTCACCTTCCGGAGGAGTTACTGGCCATTTCTTCGGACAGCTCGTCTCTCTCCGCCTCCGCCTGCTTACGAGCTCTCTCGGCTGCTGCCAACATCTGGACAGACGCACAGAAGAGAAGACGGACAGAGAGAAAAAGGAAAGAAACGACAAATGAACAGGAAGTCGCTAGTACGGAAGCCCTGAAAGACAAATAAGAGATCCAATTTTTATGTCCGTTTTTAAATTATATTCTTGTTTATGAGTCAAGAACAAGTGAAAAAAAAGGTTTGCCGGAATTTTTTTTTTTTAATTTTAGGTGAAAAATGTTTTGCCTCTTAGGGCTTCCGTAAAATTGAGTCAGTGTAAAAAAATATTGCCAGGATAATGTTTTGTTTTATAACTTTTTGTTTGTCTGTTTTAGGTTTTTTTGTGTGAAAACACATAGGGAAAGAGTTTTGCTGGATAATTTTAGGGTTTTTTCTCCCTCATTCTGTGAAAATACATGAAAAAAATATTCTTAGTTGCCTTTTAATGGCTTCCGTAAGATTCAGTCGGTGTACAAAAATTAAATAATATTGCCAGGATATATTTTTAGTTTTTAGTTTTTAAGGTTTGTTATACTTTGTTTTTTTTTGTGTGAAAACAGGTGAAAAAAATGTATTTTTTTCCACCTCCAGAGATTTAGAATATCTCATTTAGAAATAATCTCACTTGTCTTTCAGGGCTTCTGTTCATTAGAGCAAAGTGTGAACAACAATCATTGAGGATCCGGCTGTTTAGGACTTAAAAAAAAAATAAAATAAAACTATATGTGAGGTGTTATTAAAGATTTATGTTTGCTAAAATCTGATTAAAATAATAGTTTGCGATTTCTAAAGTGAGATATTTCAAAATCACCATATTTGACTATAATTAAACCCTGAGAAGCTGCAGCAGCATTGATGATCCATACTGATGCTTTCAGCCGATCAGCTGATCTCACCTCATGCAGCTGGACGACGTCGGCCTCCATCGCCTTGGCTCTGCGCTCAGACTCCTGGCTGAGGTCAGCACCTCCTTCTGGGCTGCACGTGACTCCTCCAGGTCCCTCTGCACCTCCTTCACCTGGCTCTGTGTGGACAGCGTGGTACTAATGTTTTCAGGTGTTGATTTTCAAACACTGAGATAATTAAATAACAATAACACGACAGTAACACACGGTATTCCCCTCATCTCGTCATTTGAAAGATGAAAATTATCCATTATTTTTGGGGCATTTTAACCCTCCTGTTGTCCTCGAGTCAAGAAAGGAAGGAAAGATAAAAGGATGGAATGAAGGAAGGAAAGATGGAAAGAAGGAAGGAAGGAAGGAGGGAAGGAAGGAAGGAAGGAAGGAAGGAAAGGAAGAAAAGGAGGGAGGAAGGAAAGAAAGGAAGAAGGAAAAATGGAAGGAAAGAAAGATGGAAGGAAGGGAGGAAGGAAAGCAAGGAAGGAAGGAAGGAAGGAATGATGGAAGGAAGGAAGGGAGGAAGGAAGCAAGGAAGGAAGGAAGGAAAAATGGAAGGATGGAAGGAAGGAAGGAAGAAAAGGAAGGAGGAATGAAGGGAGGAAAGGAGGAAGGAAAGGAAGGAAGGAAAGTAGAAAGGTAGGAGGGAGGGAGGAAAGAAGGAACGAGGGAGGGAGGGAGGGAGGGAGAAAGGAAAAGAGGAAGGGTGGAAGGAAGGAAAGAAGGACAGAGGTACTCCTTTCCTTCCTTCTTCCTCTCTTCCATCCT
>NC_084987.1:3089771-3099771 GCF_963691925.1 Scomber scombrus | reverse complement strand
CTTTCCTCCCTTCCTCCCTTCCTTCCTTCTGTCCTTCCTTCCTCCCTCCCTTCCTTCCATCCCCCTTTCTTCCTTCCTTCTGTCCTTCCTTCCTCCCTCCCTTCCTTCTTTCTTTCCTTCCTCCCTTCCTCTTTTCCTTTCTCCCTCACTCCTTCCTTCTTTCCTCCCTCCCTCCTACCTTCCTTCCTCCCTTCTTTCCTTTCCTCCCTCCTTTCCTTCCATCTTTCTTCTTCCCTTCCTTCCTCCCTCCTTTCCTTCCTTCTTCATCCCTTCCTTTTTTCCTCCCTCCCTCCCTCTTACCTTCCTTCCTCCCTTCTTTCCTTTCCTCCCTCCTTTCCTTCCGTCTTTCTTCCTCCCTTCCTTCTTCCTCCCTTCCTTCCTCCCTCCTTTCCTTCCTTCTTCCTCCCTTCCTTCCTCCTTTCCTTCCTTCTTCCTCCCTTCCTTCCTCCCTCCTTTCTTTCCTTCTTCCTCCCTTCCTTCCTTGACTCGAGGACAACAGGAGGGTTAAACCTCATCCTCAGCGCTGCAGATTGTAGTTCCCCTCACCTCTGCCTGAACTCCTGGAACACGATGCGGTTCGGGTATCCCTGCCGACAGATTCGGATGCCCTCCAGCACACCGTTGCACCGGAGCTGCTCCAGCACCAAGTTGGAGTCCATCTTACCAGCCTGCAGCACAGCAGCACAACCAACAATCACTGAATGAAAGTATTACTGTAATATATAAAAGTATTGGCTCTGGCTGCATTCAGGGTTTGAGCTGCTGATGACCTACCCTCTTCTCGTGGTTGGGGATGATACAGCGGACAAAGTTTGGTTGCGTGTTGTGCAGCGTGGTCATCAGCTTGCCCAGAGACTCCTTGTACAGCTGGCCGACTGTACGGAACATACCCTTCTTGGATTTAGTGGGGACCGAACTCTCTGACATCTTGTTCATGGTATCCAGACCCACCACTCGATCCGCTGACAGGATGAAAAACACGGGAAAGATTCATACTGAGTTTTATTACCATTACTTTAACCCTCCTGTTGTCCTCGAGTCAAGGAAGGAAGGAAGAAGGAAGGAAGGGAAGGAGGACGGAGGGAGAAAGAAGGAAGGAAAGAAGGAAGGAAAGGAGGGAGGGAGGGAGGAAAGAAGGGAGGAAGAAGGAAGGAAAGAAGAAAGGAAAGGAGGGAGGGAGGAAGGATGGAAGGGAGGAAGAAGGAAGGGAAGAAGGAAGGGAGGAAGATGGAAGGAAAGGAGGGAGGGAGGAAGGATGGAAGTGAGGAAGTAGGAAGGAAAGGAGGAAGGAAGGGAGGAAGAAGGAAGGAAAGGAGGAAAGGGAGGAAAAAGGAAGGAAAGGAAATAAGGAAAGGAGGAAGTGAGGAGGGAGGGGGAAACAAGGAAGGAGGGAGGGAGGAAGGAAGGAAAGAAGGACAGAGGAAAGAAGGAAGGAAGGAAGGAAGGAGGGAAGGAAAGAAGGAAGGATGGAAGGAAAGAGAAGGAGGGAGGAAGGAAAGAAGGAAGGGACGAAAGAGAGAGGAAGGAACGAAAGAGAGAAGGAGGGAGGAAGGAAAGAAGGAAGGGAGGAAAGAATGAACAGTCAAAACAAACGGGGTCAATTTGACCCGGGAGGACGACACGAAGGTTAAAGATTTTTGGAGAAACTTCCAGTTGAAACAAAGTAAATGATGAATGTGTTTCTGGAGGACTGACCGTCTTTCCACAGGTCCTGGATGAAGTTGTTGGATGAGTTGTTGAGCAGAGCTGTCACGTTGTCGTTCAGAGGGTCCATGTTCTTCGTCAACCAGTTTGCTGCATTATAGTCCACCTAGAAATGTTTTTAAAAAGTCGTGACAGACATCAGCTCAACAGAGAATTTAAATTTGGTGTAAAGTTATCATGATAAGCATTTGATTTTTTCGTCTTGGACTAGGAAACAGTCAATGTTTGGTCACCATGAGATATAGATACATATATATATAAAGAGGGAGAGATATTTTTTTTTAATATAGATTTTTGTTTTGTTCAGTATGTCTGTAGTATTTGTTTCTCTCTTTTAACTATAAATAAAAAGTATACATATACATACTAAGGGCCTGATTTACTAAGATCCCAAATAGTGGGTACTAAATTGCGTGCATGTTGCAATAGATTGCGCGTGCCGTTTGCGTGCGTTTTGCGGGTGATCTACTAAGAATAACTGCGCAAATGAAAACAGGTGCAACAGGTACAGACAGAAGTATTTAAATGAGGGTTTTGTGTCTTAATGGAGAGTTTGGACGAGCAGAAAGCTGCAAGCGCAAAATGAAATGTGATCAGGTTCTAGTGGAAGAGGTTAACTAATATATTGAGTTATAACAACAACTAATATTACCAGAGAAACCCACACATGGGAGAGTATTAGTGACAAAGTCGATGCTGTTAGTAAAACCACAAATATTCCGTCCTGTGTGTATTCTGTCATTGTGCCTCTGTCTCCTTGTCTCCATAGTAACAGCTGGTTAATACCTGCCCTTCAAACTTATTATTTATAGACAGTTACCGTCAGCAACATTACCTTCAGGTTTGGTTAATCACAATACATGTGCTAAATAACACATTTGCGTTTTTTCTCCTCCCTGTATTTTGCGCACTGGGGTTGAAACGCCTCATATTACATTAATTACGGTAAACTACTAATATTACATTCATTACGGTAAACTACTAATATTACATTCATTACGGTAAACTACTAAATGGACAGCGCGTACTATCTTGCACAGTTGAAAGACGCAAACCTCAATGTGCTGCGTTAGTAGATCAGCTTGCACATTTTCTGTCAAGTTTGCACACGTTTTTACACACGCAGACCTTTAGTAAATCAGGCCCTATGACTTTGATGTTCTATACTTTTGCAATGGTGAACAAATCCTGTGAAAAGACCAAAAACCGACAATATCAACGTCTCTCTTAATACTTTCTAAGTTGACCATTGGTTCCTTCTGAAGATGTAAATGTTTAAAAACAGCTGCTCCTAAATCACTGACATGTTTTTTTTTTATAGTTTTGGAAATGGACGATGGAGACATACGATAAATCAGGCTCTAATTCATACACAATACTTGTTGGTAGATCAGTTCATTGTTGGTTTTTTTTTTTTTTATATAATTTGTTGACAATGAGAAAAAATATTGAGCTACAATGATTACTGTTCCCTCCTCAAACCCTCGGTTATCCTCACCTTTCCAGCGTAGTGCAGAACACTGAACATCAGCTTGTCTTTGTGCTGTTTGGGTTTAGTGAACTTAACGTGACCGGTGTGAGTGTTCAGCAGCTTGTCCACGAAGGTAAGATCAGTGGCTTTGGGGAACCAGCACTCCTCGTCCAGCAGGGCCAGGATGCCTGGAGGGTTGTTCTGCAGGACACCAGAGGACACAAAGGTTCGATATGAAGTCTTGTTTCTTTTTACAATCATCTGTTTTGTCCACAGTTGGGTTTAGATGTTGGGAAAGATACTAGCTGAGCTGTAGGTTTAGAGTTTGAGTTGCTGTCCATTTCAGGCTTTTTCATAAAATAAATTCTAACTCTAAACTCACATTATATATGTAAAGAGGACATATTCTTCATATCTCTGGGTCTATATTTAGCTCTACTGGAATATCTTTGCATGATTCACAGTTATTTATCTTCTACTGGTCCTTTATGCAGCCACTCAGTTCAGTCTCTGTCCGAAACATGCCGTTTTAGCTCCTGTCTCTTTAACCTTTGTGTCGTCCTCCCGGGTTAAATTGACCCCGTCTGTTTTGACTGTTCCTTCTTTCCTCCCTTCCTTCTTCCTCTCTCCCTCTTACCTTCCTTCCTTCCTTCCTTCCTCCGTCCTTCCTCCCTTACTTATTTCCTTTCCTTTCCTTCCTTCCTTCCTCCCTCCTGTCCTTCCTTCCTTCCTCCCTTCTTTACTTCCTTCCTCCCTTCCTTCCTTCCTCCCTCCCTCCTTCCCTTCCTTTTTCCTTCCTCCCTTCCATCCTTCCTTCCTCCCTTTCTTCCTTCTTCCTCCCTTCCTTCTTTCCTTTCCACCCTCCTTTCCTTTTCCTAATTACTCTCTTTGATGTTGATGCAGGAGCCAAAGATGTCACCCTAACATCTGATCTACAGTATGTTTAATAATTAAATCTATAAATTTATCTCTGAGTAAAGTAGAAACACTGCTGCTGACCGGCCTCTCGATGAGCTCGATGCAGGGCTGCAGATCCAGGCCGAAGTCGATGAAGTTCCACTCGATGCCCTCCCTCTTGTACTCCTCCTGCTCCAGGACGAACATGGTGTGGTTGAAGAGCTGCTGCAGACGCTCGTTGGTGTAGTTGATGCAGAGCTGCTCGAATGAGTTGTCCTGAGGAAGAGAAACAATGATCGAATGTGATCAAAATGTGCTTTGAAATGGTTTAAAATGGTTATGTGTATTCTCAGCTATGGAGGCTGATGATTGTTTGTGGTCAAGCAACCTTCATCAGGTATAAATGTCAACAGGCCTGCATACATACAGCCACTGATCAATCACTCATCAATCAGCCAATCGTGGGGACGAAGTTATCAACAATCTTAAGGGAAAACACACCTGGGAAAGGTGCAAATCAATCAATCAGTAGGTCATGACAACCATGATGAACAATGGAAATCATGATTCACAATGAACTTCCAAAGAAATCCTTTCACAGAGTATGTGTACAAAGTAAACATTGACAAAGAGACAGTAGATAGGAGACACAATCTAGACATAACTTATCATAAAGATAATAAATAGATCTAATTTAAATGATAAGATTCACAAGATAATGACATAAAACAGTATTTTAAAGGAGTTCTTTCAGAGATCCATTACCTCAAAAATCTCAAAGCCAGCGATGTCCAGGATGCCCAAGAAGGACGACGACTGCCTCTTGCTCTTGTCCAGCGTCTTGTTGACTCTGGCGAGGATCCAACGAAACAGACGTTCGTACATGGCCTTAGCCAGAGCCTCCACCGCAAAATCAGCCTGAAAAGCAGGACGGAGAGAGACAGGAGACAAGTGTATTTCTAATTTAGTTTTAGTGATTTCAAGGTTTCAAGGTCTGTTTTGGAGCCTCAAGTTTGGCATTTTGACCGTCGCCATCTTGGATTTTTGGAGCCAGAAGTGATGACACTAACTAACAATAGCTGCTGGCTTAGTTTGCATGGTACATTTACAGTCTATGGTAAACTGTGAGGATGTAAATGCTACTGGTAATTATAACTAGTGAAAAACAGGCTTAAAACAATTAAAACAAAATGTACTTACTGGAAAAACTGAACATCTGACTCCTCTGACAACCAAAAACTGAATAAAACTTTCTTGGTTAACCAAAATGGTACAAATAACTTTCATTAATTAAAAACACATATAGAGCAATACACCTATACTCTGTGAATCTGGGGGCCGTGGTTACATTACCTAGCACACCCTGCTTTATCATCAAATTTAAATTCAATGGGGCCATAATTTATAAACAGAACATCCTGCTGTATTGAAGATACAAACTAGTGATTAACACTATAAACTAATTAGGAAAGTGTTTATTGAGGTAATAAATCAAGTGAGAAGTCGACTTCTTTCTGGAGCCAGAGGAGTCTCCCCCTGCTGGCCGTTAAAGAGAATGCAGGTTTAAGGCGCTTCCACTTTGGCTTCATTTTTCAGACACGGAGCTACCTGGTGAAACTTTAAATACTGAGGTTTGCTTTGTGGTTACCTGCTGCTTGGTCTGCGCCTTCTGCACCACCTCCCGGCCCACTTTGATCCTGGGGGTGAGGATGGCCCGGGTGAAGTCGGTCACGTTGATGCCCTGCAGGTGACACACCTTCTGGGCAGCTGGTGTTGACGGGTGAGAAGAGACGGAGAAGAGGTCAAAGAAGTTTATTCGTAACAAGTAAAAGTCCTGCTTTTAAAATTCTACTTAACCCTCCTGTCGTCCTCCTGGGTCAAATTGACCCCATCTCTTTTGACTGTTCCTTCTTTCCTTCCTTCCTTCCTCTTTCTTTAATTTTTCCTTCGTTCTTCCCCTCCTTCCCTCTTTCTTTGCTCCATCATCCTTCCATACTTCTTTCCTCACTTCCTTCCATCCTTCCTTCCTCCTTTCCTTCCTTCCTTTCTCACTCCTTTCCTTCCTCCATTCCTTTTCTCCTTACTTCCTTCCACTTTTCTTCTTTCCCTCCCTCCTTACTTCTTTCCTTCCTTCCTTCCTTACTCCCTCCCTCCTTACTCCTTTCCTTTCTTCCGTCCTTCCTTCCTTCCTTCCTTCTTTCCTTCCTTCCTCCCTCCCTCTTTACTCCTTTCTTTCCTTCCTTCCTTCCTCCTTTCATCCCTCCCTCCTTACTCCTTTCCTTCCTTCCTTCCATCCTTCCTTCCTTCCTTCTTTCCCCCCTTTCTCATCCCTTCCTCCTGTCCTTCCTTCGCCTGAGGACAACAGGAGGGTTAAATAAAAGTAAACAAATATTATCAGCTTACTTTACTTAAAACTATTAAAAGTAAAATTAGTCTACAAGCTTTGAAGAAAACTGTGACTGATATATTATTATTATGACATCATTAGATTATTAATAGTGAAGCATCAGTGTTAGAGCAGCATGTTACTGTTGTAGCTGCTGGAGGTGGAGCTAGTTTACACTACTTTATATACAGTTAGCTAGTTTAGTCCAGTGGTTCCCAACCTAGGGGTGGGGCCCCTCCAAAGGGTCAGGGGGTGGTGAGATGATTAATGGGAGAGGAAAGAAGAAAAAACTAAGTTCTGATACACAAATGTGTTTTCAGTTTTTTGGACTTGGTGAAATATGAAATTGTTTTAACATTTATTGAAATAAAAACCTGGAAACTACTGGTTTAATCTTAAATATTGAGAAGTAATGAAGTAGCTAGTAACTATAGTTAAAAAAATACAATATTTCCCTCTAAATTGTATTGGAGTAGAAGTATCAAGTAGCACAAGCACCTCAAACTTCTACTTAAATACAGTGCTTGAGCAAATGTACTTTACTTTCCACCACTGGTAAACTTTATTGTATTTAAAATGGTTACCGGTGTTGTCAGGCATGGTCGCCTGCTCGTTGTTCCTCTCCTTCTCAAACTTGATGTTGCCCAGCTGGAGGACAGTGGACACCACCTTAAACATGCCTGAATGCATGAAGAGGAGAGCAAGAGAATTGTGATCAGCAACACCCAACTACATTAAAGTTAGTTTAACCCTCTTGTTGTCCTCAAGTCAAGGAAGGAAGGGAGGAAGGGAGGAAGGAAAGGAGGAAGGGAGGGAGGGAGAGAGGAAGGAAGGGAAGAGATGAAGGAAGGAAGGAAGGAAGGAAGGAATGGAGGAAGGAAGGAAAGGAGGGAAGGAGGAAGAAGGAAGGAAGGAGGGAGGAAGCAAGGTAGGAGGAAGGTAGGAAAGAAGGAACGGAGGGAGGGAGGGAGAAAGGAAAAGAGGACGGAGATGAAGAAGGAAGGAAGGAAGGATGGAAAGGAGAGGAGGAAGGACGGATGGAAGGGAGGAAGAAGGAAGGAAAGGAGGGAAGGAAGGACGGTAAGGAAGGAAGGAAGGAAGGAGGGAGGAAGAAGGTACGAGGGAGGGAGGAGAGGGAGGGAGGGAGGGAGGCGGGAGGGAGGGAGGGAGGGAGGGAGGAGGGAGGGAGAAAGGAAAAGAGGAAGAAGGATGGAAGGGAAGGACAAACAAAGAAGGAAGGGAGGAAAGAGAGAGGAAGGAAAGAAAGAGAAGGAAGGAGGGAGACAGACGAAAGGAAGGAAGGAAGGAAAGAAGGAACAGTCCAAACAGACGGGGTCAATTTGACCCGGGAAGACCGACACGAAGGTTAAGCAGTCAATTCTGTAAGATGTGCAGGGCAGATGTATGACAAAGATATTATCTATCTGTAAAGGTTTTTGACAGGATTTGAGCTCTGAGCAGAGCAGTGTACCTATTCTCTCTTCCTCAGTGAAGCCCATGATCGTCATGGCCTCCAGAGTCTCTTCTAACATCTCGTCCTCCTCCTGACCGGGACCTCCACGGGGACCTCCACATGTCCCGCAACCAGGAAACGATAGCTGCTGAAGTCCTCCAGCAGCAGCTCCTCTACAAAACACACACGAGCAAACATGTGAAAGTTAGGGTGAAGTAGTTAAGAAGTGGATCAAGTTAAAAAGTATTCATTGCATTATTTCTGAAAGCATCCTCATTTAACTTTTCGTGCCCTAAAACCTTTGCACAGTACTGCATATCAGTATCTTCTCCGTGTGTACAGAACAGTCGGGGAGTTCTGGTCCTCTGAAATGATGCCAACGCAGAAGTAAGTTAAAACTGCATTCTATCAAAAGGCCACCAGGGGGCGACCGTTTTGGTGTCAAAAGGACTTCCGCTTCTATACAAGTCAATGGAGAATTCACCAACTTCTCACTTGATTTCTAACCTCAGTAAACGTTTTCAAAATGTGTTTATGGTCTCAATCGCTAGTTTAAAGCCTTCTTCAATGCAGTATGATGTTTCATTTGGGACATTTTGGCCTCCCTGATTTTATATGTGACGATAAAGCAGGGTATGCATTAGGGCGTGGCTACGTCGTGATTGACAGGTTGATTGGTTCACAGGTTCAACCAGGAAGAAGGAAGAAACGGAGGGAGGAAGGAAGGGAGGAAGGAAGAAGGAAGGAAGGAAGGGAGGGAGGAAGGAAGGAAGGGAGGAAAGGAAAGAAGGAAGGGAGGAAGGAAAGGAGGTAAGGAAGGATGGATGAAAGAAGGAGGGAGGGGAGGAAGGAAGGACAGAAGGAATGAAGAAAGGGGGATGGAGGAAGGAATGGAGGAAGGAAAGAAGGAAGGGAGGAAAGAGAGAGGAAATAAAGAAAGAGAGAAGGAGGGAGGTAGGACAGACGGAAAGAAGGAACAGTCAAAAGAGACGGGGTCAATTTGACCCGGGAGGACGACACGAAGGTTAAGGATATAAAATCTAAAAGTAAGGGTTAGTATGATTTTTTATAGCCATCCTCCATATATAGCATACAGTATCATTAATCACTTAGTGAAAGAAAGGTCTGATGTCAAAGGTCTCAAAGCTCAATGGAGGGCACTAACGGATTTGGACGAAAATACTTGGCCAGGTCCCCAGATCATAGTTTGTTTAGGTTACCCGATAAGTAATGGAAAACAGCTGGATTGTGAGGAATACCATATAAGCTGCTCCTTTTTGTTTGCTCGTGGTCATTTGACCCACGCGACCCGAGCTCTTATTAAACGTGCGTTGAAGAAGAACTCCTTGTTTCGTCTCATCTGTGCGTCTTCAGGCTCATCACAGACACATCACACTCACAGTAAGAGAGGAGTTTCATGTTTGCTTGTGGCTCATATTTTCTCTGCTCACCCCTCATCTTGTCTTTGGCTCCGGCCACCATGTAATAGAAGATGTGAAAGGCTCGCTCGGTGTTGCCCTGACGGATACAGCGAGACTTCTCCAGCAGGTCTAATCCGGTCAGGAGAGAGTTAAGTAGATAATCACGTCTGTTTATGGTCATTTTCTCCAAGAAATTTGATCTCATTTGCATTAAATTCTGGTCTTTGTATTACGTTTATTTATGGATAATATTATTTTATTTCTTATTATTTGCTGCATATTATTTGTGATTGAATAAATGATGAAGAACATGTTTAGAGCATTTGCCACATTATGTTAATATAAACTCCATCCTTCATGTCAATAGTCAGTTTATTGTTAGTATGAGTTATTGCGCATGTGCATTGGTATTGATTGTGCAAGACCATGTGATCAAATCCAAATTGTTTCAAAATGGAGGAATGTTTAAAAGGCTTGTGATACACCAATCCTTCCTATAGTTTGGGTTAAAATAGTTAGGTTTAGTCACAAAGAGTCACTTGGTTAGGGAAAGATCATGGTCTGGGTGTAAAAACCTAAAGTGCAGTTTAAAATGTCCTGTTTAATGGCACTAAAATGCCTAATTGGTAATTGCCGGCTGTGTCTCGGGAAGTAGAGCAGTCGTCCAC
>NC_084987.1:3074771-3084771 GCF_963691925.1 Scomber scombrus | reverse complement strand
CTATAGGTAGACGCTATAATTTACCCATGTTCCCTAAATGCCTCACATGCAGGCTATAGGTAGACGCTATAATTTACACATGTTCCCTAAATGCCTCACATGCAGGCTATAGGTAGAAGCTATAATTTACTCAAGTTCCCTAAATGCTCCATAGGCAGGCTATAGGTAGAAGCTATAATTTACTCAAGTTCCCTAAATGCCTCACATGCAGGCTATAGGTAGAAGCTATAATTTACTCAAGTTCCCTAAATGCCTCACATGCAGGCTATAGGTAGAAGCTATAATTTACTCAAGTTCCCTAAATGCCTCACATGCAGGCTATAGGTAGAAGCTATAATTTACTCAGGTTCCCTAAATGCTTCATATGCAGGCTATAGGTAGACGCTATAATTTACGTTGCACAGAAAAGATCACAATAAAACAAATATAAAGAAAACACCTTAGAATTAAAAACAGGTCACTTTTAACTTCCTGCATCAGGACAGAAATCAGAGCTACGCATGCAAGACTTTTTGTTTGTCTAAGGATATTCAAACGCCTGCAGGCTTTATTTTATTTATTTCATTTTCACCTCCTTATAACAGAAGAGGCATTTGATGATCATTAAGGAGACATTTTATTATTAGGGCCCGAGCACTAACCATTGTGAGGCCCTATTGTAATTGTGAGGTTGTTTTTGTTTTTAGCGTCTGCCTATAGCCTGCATGTGAGGCATTTAGGGAACAGCGGTAAATTATAGCATCTACCTATAGCCTGCATGTGAGGCATGTAGGGAACAGCTGTAAATTATAGCGTCTACCTATAGCCTGCATGTGAGGCATTTAGGGAACAGCTGTAAATTATGGTGTCTACCTATAGCCTGCATGTGAGGCATTTAGGGAACAGCGGTAAATTATAGCGTCTACCGATAGCCTGCATATGAGGCATTTAGGGAACATGGGTAAATTATAGCGTCTATCATCTATATCTAGCATCTATATCCCTATAAAACATTAAGAGACTAAGATTAACTTTTGCATTTTGCCCATTTTCAGTGTATCTTATCACAAATAACCAAAAAAAACTCTAAAAATATAAGCATGCCTTAATTAGTCAAACCTTCATAAGACAAATAATTGCATCAAATGAACATGGTGCAGTCTCAGCAGCCTGTGTCTGTGTGCTCATATATGGAGCGCAGGGACGGCCGCTCTTAACTTCCACTTCTTCATCTTCATGGTAGTATTATTATTAGATAATTAGATTTATTTTTACATACCTTTTTTTGGTGTTTTTTTTAATACGACTGACTGAAAAAATAAAAACATAAGCCGTTGATCCTTCCAGTCGATCCTGAGTCTCTGAACACTGAACACCGGTCCATTAACCTTCCTGTCGCCCTCCCGGGTCAAATTGACCCTGTCTGTTTTGACTGTTCCTTCTTTCCTCCCAATCCTTCTGTCCTCCCTTCCTCCCTCCCTCCTTCTTTCCTTCCCTCCCTCCCTCCTTCCTTGTTTCCTCTGTCCTTCCTGGCTCCCTTCCTTCCTTTCCTTCTTCCTCCCTTTCTTCCTTCCTCCATCCTTTCCTCCTTTCCATAATTCCTCCCTCCCTCCTTTCCTTCCTGCTTCCTCCCTTCCATCCTTCCTTCCTTCTTCCTCCCTTCCTTCCTCCATCCTTTCCTTCTTTCTTCCTCCCTTATTTCCTCCTTTCCTTCCTTCTTCCTCCCTTCCTTCCTCATTTCCTTCCTTGTTCCTCCTCTCCATCCTCCCTCCCTCCTTTCCTTCCTGCTTCCTCTCTTCCTTCCTCCTTTCCTTCCTTCTTCCTCCCATCCATCCTTCCTTCTTCCTCCCTTCATTCCTTGACTCGAGGACAACAGGAGGGTTAAACAAGACTTACAGCTTTCTTTATATTCAGGCTGAATATTGGTGTAAAAATGCTGCTGCTCTTCTTTTTCTGCACTGTTAGTCACATCACATTCTCTACTGTAGCTTAGTTTCATCTAACTTTTAATTATTTTGCTCCTGAATTATCCTCCACCTTTAGTTTGCACATGTAATTATGGTTTTAGCTGCACTTCATTGGCTCCCTGTATCTTTTAGAATAGATTTTAAGCTTCTTTTTACTTGTTTTTTAAAGTAAGTTAGTAAGTTAGAAACACACAAGATAACAGGAAGTGCAGCTTTCTTTAATTATGCTCCAAAATGATGGAATAATCTACCTGAAGCTATAGCGATGCCGCAGGTTTTACACATAGTTTTGAAAGTTATGGTCATTTAAATTAAAATATACCTAATTTATGAGTTTAAAAACCTCAGAAATTATTAATTATCACTATCTGGGCCCTAAAAATGGGACTAAATGTGCGTGTGTGTGTGTGCGTGCGTGCGTGCGTGTGTGTGTGTGTGTGTGTGTGTGTGTTTGTATGTATGTATGTGTGTGTGTATGTGTGTGCATGTGTGTGTGCATGTGTGTGTGTTTGTGTGTGTATGTGTGTGTGTGTGTGTGCATGTGTGTGTGTATGTGTGTGTGTGTATGTGTGTGCATGTGTGTGTGCATGTGTGTGTACATGTGTGTGTATGTGTGTGTGTGTTTGTGTGTGTATGTGTGTGTGTGTGTGTGTGTGTGTGTGTATGTGTGTGTGTGTGTGTGTGTGTGTATGTGTGTGCATGTGTGTGTGTATGTGTGTGTGTGTATGTGTGTGCATGTGTGTGTGCATGTGTGTGTGTTTGTGTGTGTATGTGTGTGCGTGTGTGTGTGTGCGTGTGTGTGTGTGTGTGTGTATGTGTGTATGTGTGTGTGTGTATGTGTGTGTGTGTGTATGTGTGTGTGTATGTGTGTGCATGTGTGTGTGTTTGTGTGTGTGCTGCTCACATAGATCAGGCTGGAGAAGTATCTCTCTCGCAGGTTGTGCAGGACGGAGGCTTCGTTGAGGAAGGTGAGGGCCGCCATGTCTTCCACCTTGCTGAACTTGGGCGGGTTCATCTTCTGGATCTCGTCCTTGTTCACTTTCATCTTCTGACCGTTGGAAAGCTCCACGAGCACCTGACGCCACAAAAACACCTCCGTAAGAAACCTTATGTGTGATTATTCACTTATATACTTAACCTTCCTGTCGTCCTCCCGGGTCAAATTGACCCCGTCTGTTTTGACTGTTCCTTCTTTCCTCCCTTCCTTCCTTCCTTCCTTCCTTCTGTCCTTCCTTCCTTGCTCCTTCTTTCCTTCCCTCCTTCCTTCCTTTCTTCCTTCCTACCTTCCTCCCTTCCTTCTTTCCTCCCATCTTTTCTCTGTCCTTCTTTCCTTCTTACCTCTTTTCCTTTCTCCCTCCCTCCCTCCTTCATTCCTTCCCTCCTTTCCATCCTTCTTCCTCCCTCCCTCCTTCTTTCCTTCCTTCCTTCCTTCCTTCCTTTCCTTCCTCTCTTCATTCTTTCCTCCCTCCCTCCTTCTCTTTCTTTCCTCCCCCCCAGCTTCCTTCCTTCCTCTTTTCCTTCCTTCTTCCTCCCTTCTTTCCTCCCTCTTTTCCTTCCTTCTTCATTCCTTCCTCCCTCCTTTCCTTCCTTCTTCCCTTCCTTCCTTCTTCCTCCCTTCCTTCCTTGACTCGAGGACAACAGGAGGGTTAAAACAAGTTGTATTCATCATATTTATGAATGTGAATTAGCGTACAGACTAATTATGAACAGTATGTAAAGGGTTAACAGGTTAATAGTGATGACATCATCGGTGTGCATTACCTCATCACCCTTCTCCTCTTTGATGTTGGCCTGCTCGAAGCCGTCCCGCTCCGACGGCACCCACACCAGCTTCTTGGCGGCCCAGTCGGCCTGCGCCACGCTGCTGTTGCGGAAGTCGTTATCCAGGTAAAGGAACTTGCTGTCGTCGGCGGGGTCGGCCATGTTGGAAAGGTCACCGTCGGCGGGCGAGTCAACGGGAGGCGCGCGGGCAGCGGAGTGGGTCGCTGGTGATTCGGAGGCGGTCGAGCTGACGTGTGGATCGGCCTCTGCTGCGTCTATGGGAGTCCTGATGACATCACACAGTAGAAATCAGATACTGAAAACTGTGAACTGGGATTAGTTTTATTATTACAGTAAAAAAAAAACACTTCTTAAAGTCCAAAATCAGTTCAAATCATCACATTTCATCATCAGCCTTTAACCCTCCTGTTGTCCTCGAGTCAATGAAAGGAGGGAAGAAGGAAGGATGGAAGGGAGGAAGGAAGGGAGGAAGAAAGAAGGAAAATAGGGAGGGAGGAAGGAAGAAGGAAAGGAGGGAGGAAAGGAAGGAAGGACGGAGGAAAGAAGGAAGGAAGGAAGGTAGGAGGGAGGAAGGAAGGAGGGAGGGAGAAAGGAAAGAAGGACAGAGGAAAGAAGGAAGGGAGGAAGTAAAGGAAGGAAGGAAGGAAGGAAGGAAGGAAGGAAGGAAGGAAGGAAGAAGGAAGGAAAGGAGGGAGGAGGGAAGGGAGGAAGGAAGACGGAAGGAAAGTAAGGAGGGAGGAAGGAAGAAGGAAGGAAAGAAGGGAGGAAGTAAGATAGAAAGAAAGGAGGGAGGGAGGAAAGAAGGAAGGAGGGAGGGAGAAAGGAAAAGAGGAAGGGAGGAAGGACATGGGGGAGGAAAGAAAGAGAGAAGGAGGGAGGAAGGAAGGACAAGGAAGGAAGGAAGGGAGGAAAGAAGGAACAGTTTAAACAGACGGGGTCAATTTGACCCGGGAGGACACAAAGGTTAAGTCAAACAGCAGAAATACAAAGTTTGATTCCTAATTAAAACAAAAACATTCAAAAACATTCTTCCTTCCTTCCTTCCTTCCTTCTGTCTGTCCTTCCTCCCTCCTTTCTCTCTTTCTTTCCTTCCTCTCTTTCCTCCCTTCCTTCTTTCCTTCCTCCATCCCCCTTTTCTTCCTTCCTTCTTTCCTTCCCTCCGACCTTCCTTTCCCTCCTCCCTGACGGAAACTTAAAGGACAAGTTCACAAAGTGTCAGGTGTCCATCTGTAATAATTCCTCCTGTTCATACTGACTGTTAAAAGTGTTCAAATGTGCTTTCAATCTATCTCTCTCTCTCTTTCTATCTCTTTCTATCTCTGTCTCTCTCTCCCTCTCTCTCTCTCCCTCCCTCTCTCTCTCCTTGTCTCCCTCTCTCTCTCTTTCTCTCTCCCTCTCTCCCTCTCTTTCTCCATGTCTCTCACTCTCTTTCTCTCTCCCACTCTCTGTCCCTCTCTCTCTCTCTCTCTCGCTCTCTTTTTCACTCTCTCTCTCTCTGTCCCTCTCTCCATGTCTCTCTCTCTCTGTCGCTCTCTTTTTCACTCTCTCTCTCTCTCTCTCTCTCTCTCTCTCTCTCTCTCTCTGTCTCTCTCTCTCTCTCTCTCTCTCTCTCTCTCTCTCTCTCTCTCTCTCTCTCTCTCTCTCTCTCTCTCTCTCTCTCTCTCTCTCTCTCTCTCTCTCTCTCTCTCTCTCTCTCTCTCTCTCTCTCTCTCTCTCTCTCTCTCTCTCTCTCTCTCTCTCTCTCTCGCTCTCTTTTTCACTCTCTCTCTCTCTCTCTCTCTCTCTCTCCACAGACCGTGAGGATCAGTCTATTCTCTGCACGTGAGTCAAAACATACAATATTTAAACTTTTTTCCATCACACTGAACCATGCATGTGACACACACACACACACACACACACACACACACACACACACACACACACACACACACACACACACACACACACACACACACACACACACACACACACACACACACACACACACACACACACACACACATTAATTCCCTGGAGAACTTTCCTCACTGTAAAGGAAAAGTTCACAATTTTTCCAGTGTCTTAAACCAGCAGTCAGATATCTATATGAGCCTCTCTGTAATGATTCCTCCTGTTCATACTGACTATTAAAAGATCTCCATCATTATAAAGTAGATGATCAGCTTCTGTTGAGCTTCATCAGTGTGAGTTAGTCATATCAAGTGATATCTGACACATTTACAGTGTTTTTAGCATCAGATTCCCTCTTAGTGTTTCCCTGTTGAGCTGTGGTGTAACCATAGTAACAAAAAGACTTTGCTACTAAAAACACTGTAACGTTGAAGACTCATTTACTCCTTTACTCCTTTCTTTCTTTTTTTATCTTTCTTCCTTTTTTCTTTCTTTCGCTTTTTCTTTCTTTGCTTCTTTATTTCTTTCTTCATCTTTCTCCCTTTTTTTCTTTCTTTCTTTCCTCCTTTTTCTTTCTTGTTTTCTTTCTTGTTTTCTTTCTCTTTTCTTTCTTTCTTCATCTTCCTCCTTTTTCTTTCTTCATATTCCTCCTTTTTCTTTCTTTTCTTTCTTCATATTCCTCCTTTTTCTTTCTTTCTTTCTTTATTTCTTCTTTCTTTCATTTTCGTCCTCCTTTGTATTTCTTTGCTTCTTTCATTCTTTCTTTCTTTCCTCCTTTTTCTTTCTTTTCTTTCTTCATATTTCTTCATATTCCTCCTTTTTCTTTATTTCTTTCTTTCTCCCTTTTTTCTTTCCTTCTTTCCTCTTTTTTCTTTCTTTCCTCCTCCTCATTTTTCTTTCTTTCCTCCTCCTCATTTTTCTTTCTTCATATTCCTCCTTTTTCTTTCTTCCTTTCTTTCTTTCTTTCATTCTTTCCTTCTCTTCCTTCTTTCTTCCTGTCATCTGAAGCTTCATATTAGCTTCAGATCATCTTTTAAATCCATGTTTCCACAGAAGGAGGACTGTGGATTTAGTCCTCCATCACTTCCATTGTAAACATGATGAAGGGATCTTCTAATGGTCAGTATGAACAGGAGGAATCATTACAGAGAGATAAACTGCTTTAATGATCATTTGGGCTCCTGACTGTTGTTTTAAAACACTTGTAAAACTGTGAACTTGTCCTTTAAATGGATATAATACAAGCCGAAAGTTAAGTCATACCTTTAAAATAAGAACTACATCTTAAACCGTGGCTTATCACACATATACATTTACAGATTCACGTGCAAACTTTAAATTTCTACATATTTCTAGCAAAGTATTTAATATCCTGACCTGTAATTAAAAACCTTTGACATCACTAACTTAATTAATCACCTGTGTCGCACTTCAAATTTTCCTTTAAAGAAGTTTTAAGACCTTTAAATAAACATCCTCACACCTGTCATCTCATTTCTAACAGCAGAACAAAGCATGAATGAATGAATATAAAGAACACAGCATCAACACAGCGTTAACCTTTCTCTGCAGATACTTCAAGCTCTCATCACGCAGCAGACTCAGTCAAACAGGTGCATTACGCTCGTCTCCCCCTGAGGATCAAACTGCTGCCTTTTCTGCATCCACACAACGCCACACAGAGCAATTTACATTTGGGTTTTTCAGAGAGAAGTGCCTGACCTGACAGATCACAGCTGATGATAACGGTAACATTTCCTACGTTTGCATCAGCTACTTACTCACTTATTCCTGTCTCTGCCTCTCCGTGCAGGTCACAAGGCAGCGCTGTCTGCTTTGACACTCCCATCCAACAGCAGGCAATAAAACATGAAAAGCAGCACACAGATAAACCCTATAATCAAACAACTCGGCTGCCATGCTGGAATGCCCATGTTTGGCTAACCCTTTGCTCCTGGTAGCCCGGTAGCCCAAAGAGGGATGCTACGGACTTAGCAAAGCCATACTACCTTATAAGGTGCAGCTCATGTGTCCAGCCAAGCTTACCGTTTACAACCAAAATGGTGACATGTCACAAGGTGCGTCCATGTGTGGCCGTCGGCGCACACAGGCCAAACAAGAGCAGGTAGCAGAAATCAATATGCAGCATCTAATTTACACTACAGCCATGTTCACAGGGAGAGTTAAAGTGAGTCAAACAGGCTTAATATCAATTAAAATAATCCTATAATAGATTCTGATGTTGATATTGAATTAAACCATTTATAATATCAATTTATTACTTTTTAATGGCAAATAATGACACATCTTGGTGTCTTTTGGCTTTAAAAGTGACAGAAATATGACTTACAGCTCTTAACATGCAACTTTTTAGTATTTTTATAATAAATTTTGCATTTTTTATGTGATAATTTTAAGATTTTGTGGTTAATATAATAAGGAGTCCCTGCAGAAAACTAAACTGCAACCACTGGAAGAAACCTAAATTAAAGTTGCACAGTTAAATTTCATGTATTCAGATTAATAAATTACAAATTAAAAAAAGTCTTCATACTCACTCTGCAGTGTTTCAGTCCTCAGTACAGGTTGCAGGCTGAGCTCCAGGGAAATGAGAATATCATAGCAGGTAGATTAAGTGGTGATGATGATGATGATGATGATGATGCAGCCCTTCCTCTCCTCCACACTATTTAAACTGGCCGGGACACCTGGAGGTGGAGCAGCAGCGATTCGACCCGCCTCCTCTCCAAACCAGCAGCAGCAGCACAAGTAGCCAATCGTAGCAGGAGAGGAGGTGCAATAGTCCCGCCTCCAAACTGAAGCAGGAAGAGGTTAACTGTTTATGGATTGAATTTATGTTTGCAACTAATATTTCCATTTAGTCATAAAACGTCAGAAGAATCGTGAAAAATGCTGCTTATAGAAGCCATTAATGTCATTGTGTTTAGATATATCTGGTATTCTGGATGTCAGTGATTAGATGCAGGGTTGTATATTTTTGGGCACATATGTGACAGGAAATGGTCGGCACAGCAAAGGAAACAAAAGCTGGCTACTTCATGACTGGATAATCTGTAGTTTGGGTCTGCTTAACATCACTCGGCAAATGGAAATAAGGAAAAGTGGAAAATTAGGTCTTATTTTGTCTGATAAACAGTCAAAAATCTAAAGATATTTATATTAAAAAAGCAGTAATGACACAGAAAAGCACAAAACCATCACCCTGACAAAGCTACTTTTTTGTAATTTTCTGTCAAAAAATTATGAAAACAAGTCGTTAATCAACATCAAATTAATCAATAAATCGACTAAATGTTGCAGTATTACTCAAGGTACAATTTTGAGGCACTTTCTTTGGGTTTAAAACAGCAGACCCTGAACTTTATCTTGCTGTTTCCTTCCATGTTTTGTCTAAAAAAGGTTTTAAAAAGTTGAATTCATAAGAAATAAAAACACCTCCTGTAATAAAATAAAGATAAAAACATGTTTTCACTTTATTATAACATATTATTTACATTCATGTGGGAATGTCGGGTCTCTTTAAAACTTACATTTTCATTAAAGGGCCGGATCATTAAAAAGATGTAAGGAAGGAAGGAAGGATGGAAGGAAGAGAGGTAGGACAGATGAAAGAAAGAAAGAAAGAAAGAAAGAAAGAAAGAAAGAAAGAAAGAAAGAAAGGAAGAAAGAAAGAAAGAAAGAAAGAAAGAAAAGAAAGAAAGAAAGAAAGAAAGAAAGAAAGAAAGAAAGAAGGAAAGGAGAGAGGTAGGACAGATGAAAGAAAGAAAGAAAGAAAGAAAGAAGGAAGGAAGGAAAGATGGAAGGAAGGAAGGAAGGAAGGAAGGGAGGGAGGAAGGGAGGAAGGAAGGAAGGGGGGTAGGACAGATGAAAGAAAGAAAGAAAGAAAGAAAGAAAGAAAGAAAGAAAGAAAGAAAGAAAGAAAGAAAGAAAGAAAGAAAAAAGGGAAGATGGAAAGAAAGAAAGAAGGAAGGAAGGAAAGATGGAAGGAAGTAAGGAAAGATAGTAGAAAGGGAGGAAGGACAGGTGAAAGAAAGAAAGAAAGAAAGAAAGAAAAAATGGGAGATGGAAAGAAAGAAAGAAAGAAAGAAAGAAAGAAAGAAAGAGAAAGGAAAAGACTTGACAAAACTGTTGTTTGAACGGTTTAGTCCTTCTGTCTTCCCGTAGTCTCGTTTCCATGGAGACCAAACCAAGCCAAAGCGCACGCTGCTCATTTCCTCTCTGCTAGCTGTTTATTTATAATTAATATCTTTGTTATGTTTTTATTAATTAACATTTACCGAGCGACATGACCCAGCCGGAGGAAGGAAGGACGGAAGGAAGGACGGAAAGCCAGATGAAAGAAAGAAAGGAAAAGAAGG
>NC_084987.1:3012094-3074571 GCF_963691925.1 Scomber scombrus | reverse complement strand
AGACATCATTAGATTATTAATAGTGAAGCATCAGTGTTAGAGCAGCATGTTACTGTTGTAGCTGCTGGAGGTGGAGCTAGTTTACACTACTTTATATACAGTTAGCTAGTTTAGTCCCAGTGGTTCCCACCTAGGGTTGGGGCCCCTCCAAAGGGTCAGCAGATAAATGTGAGGGGTGGTGAGATGATTAATGGGAGAGGAAAGAAGAACAAACTAAGTTCTGATTCACAAATGTGTTTTCAGTTGTTGGACTTTTTCTCTAATCTTTGACTTTTGCTGAAATATTGGATCATTTGAACATTTATTGAAATGAAAGGCATGTGAGAAGTTTAGAGGGAAAAATCAGTATTTGGTGGAGCTGTTAACAACTCATAGACATCTGAAATGTGAGCCGACTACACACTGCTGTCTGGTTTCATCTTTAACCCTCCTGTTGTCCTCGAATCAAGGAAGGAAGGGTGGAAGAAGGAAAGAAATGAGGAAGGGAGGAAGAAGGAAGGAAAGGAGGGAGGAAGGAAGGAGGGAAGGAGGAAGGAAAGGAGGAAAAGGAGGGATGAAGGAAGGGAGGAAGGAAGACGGAAAGAAAGGAGGCAGGAAGGAAGGAAGGAAGGGAGGAAGAAGGAAAGAAATGAGGGAGGAAGGAAGTAAAGGAGGGAGGAAGGAAGGGAGGTAGGAAGACGGAAGGAAAGGAGGGAGGAAGGAAGGGAGGAAGGAAGACGGAAGGAAAGGAGGGAGGAAGAAGGGAGGAAAGGAAAGAAGGGAGGAAGCAAAGAAGGACGGAAGGGAGGAAGGTAGGGGTGAGGAAGAAAGAGAGAGAGAAGGATGGAGGGAAGAAAGAAGGAAGGACAGAAGGAAGGAAGAAAGGGGGATGGAGGTAGGAAAGAAGGGAAGGGAGGAAAGAAGAGAGGAAGGAAAGAAAGAGAAGGGAGGGAGGGAGAAGGGACAGACGGGAGGAAAGAAGGAACAGTCAAAAACAGACGGGTGAGGACGACACAAAGGTTAACAGTTGCAATGCAAGTTCACAAGCATAAAAAAAGCAGTTATTCAAATGTGATGTCACTCAGTTATGAGGCCTTGATGTCACGTACATGCAGCTGCTGAACAGAGCCGGTATACACACAGCATTACGTAACGTGAAGCGGAGCCTCTGTGGATATTCAAATTCCAAATGTCCAAAAGCCCAACCATAATAGGATAAGAAGAGGCCCGCTGACTGTTGACTAGCTTAATTGGTTGAAGTGGTTCAAAGCAGAGAGAGAGAGAGAGAGAGAGAGAGAGAGAGAGAGAGAGAGAGAGAGAGAGAGAGAGAGAGAGAGAGAGAGAGAGAGACAGAGAGGAGAGAGAGAGAGAGAGAGAAAGATGAGAGAGAGAGAGACAGAGAGAGAGAGAGAAAGAGAGACAGAGAGACAGAGAGAGAGAGAGAGAGAGAGAGCACACACACGGACGCCTGCCGACTATAAACGCTCTTTAACCTCCCAAACATCCTCGTAATTCACCCTTAAGTAGCTTTAACCTTTGTGTCGTCCTCCCGGGTCAAATTGACCCCGTCTGTTTTGACTGATCCTTCCTTCCTTCTTTCCTCCCTTCCTTCTTTCTTTCCTCATCCCCCTATCTTCTCTCCTTCTTTCCTTCCTCCCTTCCTTATTTCCTCTGTCCTTCTTTCCTTCCTTTCTCCCTCCCTTTCCTTTTTTCCTCCCTCCGTCCTACCTTCCTTCCTTCCTTCTTTCCTCTGTCCTTCTTTCTTTCTTTCTTTCATTCCTTCCTCTTTTCCTTTCTCCCTCCCTCCCTCCTTTCTTCTTTTCTTCCTTCCTCCCTTCCTTCCTTCACTCCTTTTCTTCCTTCCTTCCTCCCTTCTTCCTTCCTCCTCTCCTTCTTCCTCCCTCCCTCCCTTCGTTCTTCCCTTCCTTCACTCCTTTTCTTCCTTCCTTCCTCCCTCCCTTCTTCCTCCCTCCCTTCCTTCTTCCTCCCTCCTTTCTTTCCTCCTTTCCTCCCTTCCTTCTTCCTCCCTCCCTTCCATTTTTCCTTCCTTCTTCCTCCCTTCCTTCCTTGACTCGAGGACAACAGGAGGGTTAGTTGTGGACATTTTCACTTATCAAAGCAGTAAGAAGCACAGGTGGGAATCAATAATGTTGATGATGGCTGAACTGGTGCAGGTGTGGTTTTTTCTGCATTTGTTCTATTTTGAAATTAAATCCAAAATAAATAAATAATAAAAAAGAGAGAAATATTTGCATATTTATAGATTCAGATTTTTTCTTAATGAGGACTAATTTTAAGAATTTTTTATGTAAAATCATTAATTAAAAAATAGTTATATATTCCAAGCTAATTTGTAAAAGTCTTAAATCCTGTCTGGAAGGGATCTTTAAATTATGAATTCATCTCGAGAGGAAAATTAATGTTTGCAAAGTTGTTGTTTGAGATATTCAAAACTACAAGAGTCAACATCATGATGGCGCTAGAAGAAAAGTGAGAAGACCTTTTCTGCACTGGCTGACACACACACACACACACACACACACACACACACACACACACACACACACACACACACACACACACACACACACACACACACACACACACACACACACACACACCCTTTGTAAATAATGTTGCCACTATAGCAGCTTCCATAAAGGTTAATGTAGTAAAACGTTTTTTTTTTTTTTAAATATAATGAAAAATAAGAATGATAAAAATGTAATTAAAATTTTTTTTTAAAAATATTTAGGATCTGTAATAAAAATATAAAATAAAATAGAATAAATAAGAGACAATAAAAAAAAGAGCGAATAAGAGAAAAACATTATTAAAAAACAGACGAATATAATCGATAAGATAAAAATATAAAATTATAGTGATAAAATAAGGTTACAATAAAATACAAATATAATAAAATATAGTTAAAAAAGACAAAAGAAACAGACGAATACAATAGATGAGAAAATTGAAGAAAATGAAACAATAGTGATAAAATAAGGTAGTTTTAAAAATATAAATTAAATTAAAAAGACCATGACCCATTCATAAAGTCATTCCTCATCTTCCGTACTTCCATCAGTTTATGTTTCAGGTTGGTGTAATGCTGCAAATCTTCCACTAGGTGTCAGTAAAAGATAATTTATGGATTTATCTTCATGTACTGTACAGCAACGTCAGTGTGTTCAGAATATACTGTATTTATGTATTTATGTATGGAGGCAAAGATGGAGTCCACTTATTAAAGAAATGTGACTAAAACTGAATTTAACCCTCCTGTTGTCCTCGAGTCAAGGAAGGAAGGGAGGAAAGGAGGGAGGAAGGAAGGAAGGAAAAGAGGGAGGAAGGAAGGGAGGAAAGGAAAGAAGGAAGTAAAAAAGGCCAGAGGAAAGAAGGAAGGTAGGAGGGAGGGAGGGAGAAAGGAAAAGAGGAAGGGAGGAAGGAAGGAAATAAGGACAGAGGAAAGAAGAGAAGGAGGGAGGGAGGAAGGAAGGAAAGATGGAAGGAAAAAAGGACAGAGGAAAGAAGGAAGGGGGAAGGTAGGGGGGAGGAAAGAAAGAGAGGAGGGAGGGAGGAAGGAAGGAAGAAAGGAAGGAAGAAGGGAAGGAAAAAAGGACAGAGGAAAGTAGGGGGAGGAAAGAAAGAGAGAAGGAGGGAGGGAGGAAGGAAGGAAGACAGGAAGGAAGGAAGTAAGGAAGAAGGGAAGGAAAAAAGGAGGGAAGAAAAGGGGGTGGAGGAAGGAAAGAAGGAAGGGAGGAAAGAGAGAGGAAGGAAATAAAGAGAAGGAGGGAGGAAGGATGGACAGAAGGAAGAAAGGAAGCGAGGAAAGAAGGAACTGTCAAAATAGACAGGGTCAAATTGACCCGGGAGAACGACACCAGTGCTGGTTTCTGTTTCTTCAGCCCTCCAGTGTCTTTTCTCAGGGGTGGAAACAATATCACTGTAATATCTGTCCGCCAGCTGCTGCTCGCTCACTTCACTGCTTTGCTCTGCTCATATGAAAGATGAAGCTCTGAAGGGTTATTATGGTCAGCGGGAACTGATGCCCCTGATATTTTAATTGACATTTCCTCGCAGAGCCTCAGGTTACTTTACAGTCCGATACAGAGCTGAGCAACGTGTTGCTTAAAGTTGCAGCATGTGTCGAAAGGAAAAGAAGACCGCACAATGAACACCAGATATTTTATGATACAACCAGTGTTGCTCGACCACGTCAGATACAGCCTCATATCACACACATCTCACACGCGGCACTAAATCATAAATCAATGATTCTCAACAAGTTACGGCTGAAGTGTTCAGCAGTCACTAAATGTAGGTAAAGCTGCACCGGTTAGTCGATCAGTCAATCAGCAGATAATATATTGCCTCCAAACTGTTTAGATAATCATAATAATTATCATTTTTACTGAATATTTAATTGAGTTTTACATATACACTACTGGTCAAAAGTTTTAGAACACCCCAATTTTTCCAGTCTTTTATTGAAAAAATGTTTTCAAGCTCACCATCTTGGTCTTTTTTCCTAAGGTAGTTGTGTCATAGCTTGGACTTATGTTTTGGGTCATTATCTTGCTGTAGGATGAACCCCTGACCAACTACGTGCATACCAGAAGGTTCTGCATGGCATCGCTGCAGAATGCTGTGGTATTCCCATATGGTCTAGCGGTTAGGATTCCTGGTTTTCACCCAGGCGGCCCGGGTTCGACTCCCGGTATGGGAACTAATATTTACTGTAATTTCCCAGCTTGGGATCAATAAAGTATATCTATCTATCTATCTATCTAGCCAACCCTGGATCCAGAAAAACAGCCCCAGCACCATCATGCTTCCTCCTCCATGTTTGACAGTTAATGTCACACACTGAGGAACCATCCTTTCTGCTGGACGGCGTACAAAACTCCTGCGTGATGAACAGAATATTTTAAATGTTGATTCATCAGTCCATAACACCTTCTTCCAGTCTTCAGTAGTCCATTGGTGGTGTTTCATGGCCCAGGCAAGCCTCTTCTTCTTATTCTGACGTCTTAGCAATGGCTTTCTTGCTGCAACTCGACCTGTCAAACCTGCAACTGGAAGTCTTCTCTTCACAGTAGAAACTGAGACTTGCTTACTACGACCACTATGAAGCTTGAAGCTGTTGTCCTGTGAGCCGCCGATCGAGCAAGCTGTTGACTCTCTGAAACTTGTCTTCTGACTCTGTTATGGCTTTAGGTCTGCCAGACCTCTTCCTGTCAGAGTTTCCCCAAGAGTGCTTTTTGATGGTGAAGGAAACTGTACTCACTGACTTCGCAATTCTCTGTAGGAAAGACCTACATTTTTAAGTGTTTTTGTATAATTTTCAGTTTTGGGTAACCTTACCTTTTTTTTTTTTGTTTTACCTCTGGCAGTTCACCACTTACCTTTGTACCTTTTCAAGTTAGTCATTGGACTTGAACTACTTGAATTTCAATAAAAAGCTGGAAAAATTGGGGTGTTCTAAGACCGGTAGTGTATAATCAAACATAAATAGCAGAGCAGAAATATCAAAGAACATATAGCAAAACAGACAGCACAATATTAATATATCACAAAGTAAAGACAAAGGAAAACCAGCCTGAGGGTTACATGGGAGGCTCCAGACAAGGGCATAACGCCCTCTTTGTATAATGTCTGAAATATTGAGTGGGATATAGTCAAGAAAGGGTTGTCACAGTGTATCAAAGGAACATTAATTGTCCTTCAAGCTTGCACTCAGTCTCTTGATCTGTGTAACTCGGAATATCTCCCCGTGCCATTGATTCACAGCAGGAGGCTGAGGCTTGATCCACTGACATAAAATGCATCTCCTTGCTAAAAGTAGAAGCTTGAACAAAAGTTTTACCTGCATGTATGGCATAGACAAGTCCTCACACCAGGTTCCACGCTCTTTTACACTTAATACATAGTGGAGAATTCCTAGGATCAATACCATTGAGGAATTAGGGGTGTGCAGTGTAACCTGTGAGGGATCCAAACACAGTCGGTTACAGCTTCTCCAATGTGGCTAATTTATGCTTTAATTTGTCAAACATGATGGTAAACTGAATATCTTTGGGGAGCTTTGGATTGTGGGCCGAACAAAACAAGACATCATTTCACAAATTATTAAAACAGGGGTTTTTTTCTCACAACTTTCTGATATTTTACAGACAAATGATGAATGGGAGAAAATAAGCAGTAGAGCTGATGACACCCAATAATGAGACGGTACCAAGATCTTTCTTCAATGCATGTTTAATAGGAGCTCGGGTCATCCCTATGTATGAATGAGGTGAAGACAACCAACAGACAGAGAAAGGGGCAGTTTATAAAGCTGTTTCATAAGGCTGGCTTTCCCAAAGTATGATCTAGGGCTCCTTAGGTATTTTTGTCCAGACTTGCTGGCGTCCTATCAGTCAAGTTTAGAGACTTTGACCATGGGCCTCTCTCTCTCTCATACTATGCTATGTATGGAAAACATACTTACAAGAACCATATATGTGGGTAAAAATGACGTCAGATGTAGAAATACTTCATGAATTTTCACCCCATACGTCACATTTCTTAATAATAAAAACCCTAGACTAATACTTATATATAAATAAATCAGATTTCACCAAAGCACAGATGTTAGAAACAATGCAGTTAATCCCTAACTTGACATTTATCATCAACATGTGTGCTAACTGAAATCACACATTAAAAAAAATGAATACTTACCAGTGCAAACTTGAATGATTAGGTGAGTTTGCATCCGCCTGTTTTTATTTGTAGTGGGAATGCAGAAAACTTTAGTATTTACACTTATTACACTTGTTGTGCCCTCTTTTTCTGCAATGGTTTAATGGCACCGGCTGGAGAAATAGCACCAAAGTTATCTTGATAAACAAACTTTTAATATTCACACAGGGAGGAAGAAGGAAGGAAAAGGAGGGAGGAAGGAAGGAAGGAAGGAAGGAGGAAGAAGGAAGGAAAGGAGGGAGGAAGGAAGGAAGGGAGGAAGAAGGAAGGAAAGGAAGGAAGGAAAGGAGGGAGGGAGGAAGGAAGGGAGGGAGGAAAGAAGGAGGGAGGGAGGAAGGAAGGAAAAGAGGGAGGAAGGAAGGGAGGTAGGAAAGATGGAGGAAAGAAGGAAGGTAGGAAGGAGGGAGGGAGAGAGGAAAGAAGGAAGGTAATGGGGAAGAAAAAGAAAGAGAGGAGGGAGGGAGGAAAGAAGGAACAAAGGAAGGAAAAAAGGGGATGGAGGAAGGAAAGAAGGAAGGAAGGAAAGAAAGAGAGAAGAAGGGAGGGAGGAAGGACAGACGGTAAGAAGGAAGGGAGGAAAGAAGGAACAGTCAAAAGAGACGGGGTCAATTTGACGTGGGAGGACGACATGAAGGTTAAAAAAATCAATAAAAAATCAAAGTACTCTTAGCTTGAATGATTTAAAAGGTAGTGAGTGAACGGTTTCTGACACATTACCTCTGTGATGATGTGCAGAGAATCATAAGGAGCAGGCAGGAAAACAACAACCTGTTGATCACAAACACTCGATTCCCAAACCTTCATCACAACAATGGAGCCGTAATTAAAATGGATGGCTGGGGCTGTGTGTGTGTGTGTGTTCTTGTTTTTCTATACTTGCGGGGTCCATAACCTGACATATCACTCATACTATGGGGACCAATTTTTCAAACACACACACACACTCACGCATCAATCAGGTATTCAGACATCTTCTGAGAGGCTCAACACAATCAGCTGTGTTTGTTTTATTAAAGGCCATCGAGCATCAGAACAAACACACGTTTTTAGTTCTACATTACATTACAAACTTCTACAGTAGTACAAATAGGTTCTTTACTCATAAATCGATGCATTGGAAAGTTTGTAAGTACACCAGGAGTTTATTAAAATAAACACTTACCTGATGGCTTTTACTCTGCTGTTACTGCTGAAGCTGTAAACATTGTCGAAATCTCGCATGATCACTGAAATCCCTGCACAGCACATCTAGAGATGTGTGCAGGATCTCGCACAACCACACGGGATTTCAGTGATCGCTGTAACTCCACCAGTCCGCGACAAAATGAAAAAAAAAAAGCGGAGCGGGTGGTTAGATAGACGTCATGGTGCATATGACGCTAGGTCTAAATTACCCCGAACCATCGCTTTAAGGACATCACATACGTAGGCTATTGCAGGTTCTAGAGAAGGTGCGCTCGATTTGCTTACCCAGCTGTCCAGGAATGATATTAATATTATTAATTAGTATTTTGTGTGCATGTTATACTTATTTCGTGGCCACAATTAATTTTTTTTTTTTGACCATGTCACCAGAGGGGCTCCGTACAGACATTTGAAGTTTAGGGGTATATATATTAATCATTAGCTGCAGCCATGGTCTTTACATACAGTCTCTTTCAGCATCATATAAAACAATTTTCTCCCTCTTTTCTTGACCATTCATGCTCATCTCTGGGTAAATAATACAGCACTTAGAGCATCAAAGGGCCGCTCCCTGATGCAACCTCACAGTAATAAGAAGCCAGTAACCCTTCAGAGCTCTGTAAGGGGCCCCGGCTGGTTGTAAAGGAGGTACTGTGCGTCATCACTACGTGTCACGAGACAAGATGTTTGTTTGATGTATTTTAATAAAATAAAAAAATACACACTTATCCACTAGATGAGCTGAGTGTGTGTTATCTATCCAAGGTGTGTGTCACCTGCACACACGGCTCTACAATGAAGTGCTTTTATTTGCTCAGGTGGAGACGCAGAGAGGAACAATGAGGATATTTATGGATCCGTCTCCAGCATCTGCGACAACCTGTTGTGTAATACGAGAGCAAAGACACATGAAAAAAAAAAACTACAACACAAAAAACACTCACTGCAAATAAACTGCGGAGACACACAAATCAAGATGACACACAAGCTTTCCCTGAGGCACGTCCCTGAGCTTGAGTTTAAAGGGAGGTGATATACGACTGTCTCCTCTCCAATAAAAGCTATGTACCCAACGGGGAATGTTTTACAGTTGATAAGTACCAGAGGCAGTCTTGTAAAAAGTCCCACTTTTAATGAACAAGCTCGGTGGCTGCTCTCTGACTTTGAGACATCCTTGAGGGGGGGGGGGGGATTCGCCGCAAACGTCTCAAAGTCTAAACCGCCTCATTTCTTTCTTTTTCTCTGCTGGAACGTCACGGTACCTGCTGCACAGCCAGTTAAATATTTTACTGCCTGTAAATATACATCTCTGGTATCATTTTTTCTTGGATTGTTTCTTGGCTGAAGCTACTCGTGCTGTATTTTTCCCCCCTGGCCAGTCTGATTAAATCATCGTTAACATGAGATCTAAATGTTTAACAAGGCATTCACTTAGCTTTAACATATTTATTCAACTGATGCATTTCAGCAGCGAGGAACTATTTATGGCGCTTTTCCACTACTCCTCAACGTGGGCGGGGTTGTCATATCACGGCTCCACGAAACTGCTGTGACTTTGTTTTATACGCGACACAAACACATAAACAATGAAGGACATGGAGGCGATGGTGTACTTGCTGCTGTATAAGGCTTTCTGTCACACACAAAGCAAGAACACTGAGCCGAATCTCTGTAACGCTGTTGCTGATATTTAAAAATGCCGGGTTTGATTCTTTTGTGGGAACATAGAGCTGACCCCCTCCTGACAGTGTTTAAAGCTAGGCTTAAGCTCAGAGACAGGACATTAGACAGGCCTCCTCACTGTCTCATTTTAAAACTCTTCTTAAAACCCACCTCTTTTCTTTGGCTTTTGACACCATGTAAGGTGTTGATTGTATATGTATGTGTATTATTAAATTCATCGCGGATGAGGAAAGATGGAAGGATGGAAGGAAGGGAGTAAGAAGGAAGGAAAGGAGGAAGGAAGGATGGAAGGGAGGAAGAAAGAAGGAAAGGAAGAAGGAAAGAAAGATGGAAGGATGGAATGAAGGAAGGAAGGAAAGATGGAAGGAAGGAAGGAAAGAAAGATGGAAGGATGGAAGGAAGGAAAGATGGAAGGAAGGAAGGAAAGAAGGAAAGAAAGATGGAAGGATGGAAGGAAGGAAAGATGGAAGGAAGGAAAGAAGCAAAGATGGAAGGGAGGAAGGAAGGAAGAGAAGACAGATGGAAGGAAGGAAGGAACGAACGAACGAAGGAAAGATGGAAGGGAGGAAGAAGGAAGGAAAGGGGGAACAGTCAAAACAGACGGGGTCAATTTGACCCGGGAGGACGATACAAAAGTTAAGTTAAGTTTTAAGCTGGACTTAACTGAGCCGAGCTTTAGTTGCTGTGAAATCTGAGATCACACAAACAACAACATCAAAACCATGATCACTACTTACCAAATGCATAAAATGTCACTGTTAATGAGAACCGTTACGTATTGATCAGCATCGCAGAGAACAGGTGAGTCGGGTTAGGTGAAGGATGGGTTGCTGAGTTCGTGAGAATAACAGGTATTGATTGCTGGGATGAACCGTTGGAAATGAACTGTATGGTTATAAATGCCTGCTTGTTTTTCATGCAAACTTCCTCTTCTACATGACCAATTTATTTGTGTTACTGATGGCACATTCTCTGCAAACAATGGCCAATGATGGATATCCAACCTCTCCAAGCTCTTGTGCTGTCATTAATACAGAAGGTCACACAGTGAGCTTGTTTATACTGACTGAAAAATGCAGGTCTACCTTGAGATGAGGCATTGCTATCATCAAGCCCCATTAAGCCTTGCAGGAGCAGAAATATGCGTCTAATGTATTCTCCAAGGACTGAGACTGTGCTGTACCTCATTTAGTGCCAAACAAGAGGTTCGTGTCATTTTTGAAGGCTGTACAAGTGCACTGCGAGTCAACTGTGGAAGTGCAATTAAATCTTGACCCGTATCTCATCAAATGTCTTTTTTTTTGTTTCATAATATTGACCTTATGCAGTTTGTTTCTGTCTTGGCTTTGGGTTGCTATTACTGGCTGAAATTACAGGTCAAAAGTCCAGGCTCTGAGATACCATGTGGGGTGAATGTGAGTTTAAGAGTCATAAGTGTGTTTAATCTTAACACACACACACATATTAAGTATCATTCAGCATGTCTTGCACTTCCTTGGGGGTATCATTATCGCTGATGTGCCTTTTAACTAAACCTGAATTAATCAGCTTAAAAAATGTGATGATTCTCAGGCGAGTTCTTAAGCGTAATCCTGCGAATGTTTATCCATAGCTACACTGCAATCAGGAGTTGCTAAGAGCTAATTCTGCAGACTTTTGAACCTCCTGCAAACCAGCGTCCTCATAATACACGAATCAGTGTAAAAAACAGATTTCTACATTTATTTCTGTATATCTTTCATGTATATCTTGGAGAAATGAAAGCACACCAGACAAAAGCTCGGGTCTTAGGTGGTTATAATGGTGCTAATTTACCAAAAAAGTTAACAAATATTGTCTAAAAACGGGTCTGAAAAGAGAACAGAAAGACAGCAGCCCATTAGATGAACTTTTTTAGGGTCTCTCGCTCTCCTGAAGGTTTTATTTTTTTCTGGCACATTCGTTCCCAAATGTTGTTGTTAGCATGTTTCCATCTGTCAGATGGATGGTGAAGGACAAACAGCTCTTTCTGCCAAAAACACTCAGGGATCCACTTTAAAATACAAGGCCCTCACTCCGGATGGGGTTTAAATCACAGGAGGAGCAGCGAGTTCACTGAAAAACAGTCGTCATTGCAGCTGTAATTGGTTCTCGAGAGGGGAAGAAAAATACCACACATATGTCTTCTGGACTAGATTAAAATCATTAAGCAGGGCATGTAATGTTAAAATGACTGCAGCTCCTCTAAAGAAATACATTCTGTCAAAATGGGTCAACATTTTTGTCATAACCATAGACTGTATATAAGAAATGGATGTAACATCCGTGACGTCACCCATTGGTTTGTGGACTGCTGCTCGGAGGCCAATAGTATCGGATCTGAGCAGCGCCATCTTGAAAATTTCAGGTGCATGCTGGGAAAAATAAAAACACGGATTCTACTTATATGGGCATCAGGAGGAGCATGAGGCGCCCTCCTGAACCTGTGAACCAATCAACCTGTCAATCACCACGTAGCCACGCCCTAATGCATACCCTGCTTTATCGTCACATATAAAATCAGGGAGGCCAAAATGTCCCAAATGAACATCATACTGCATTGAAGAAGGCTTTAAACTAGCGATTGAGACCATAAACACATTTTGAAAACGTTTACTGAGGTTAGAAATCAAGTGAGAAGTTGGTGAATTCTCCATTGACTTGTATAGAGACGGAAGTCCTTTTGACACCAACACGGTCGCCCCCTGGTGGCCTTTTGATAGAATGCAGTTTTAAGTTACTTCCGCGTTGGCCTCATTTCAGAGGACCGGAACTCCCCGCCTGGTTATAATGTACAGTACCAGTCAAAAGTTTGGACACACTTTGGTACTCATGATGTACTCACATATAGTTTAGCATAACCAGATATTTCACTGTAGCTCTTAACTGCATGAATATTACTAATTGTACAACACACATATTTCTACAGGTATGCAGATAGAAATAAAACAAAGTCATTCTTACATTCATAAAGAATTGACAAGTATATTTTATGTTTTACTCCCTTAATTTTTTATTTTCGAAGTTATGATACAGCTCGTGATGCTAACGGTGTTTTCTTTACTGCACTTCTGATGTTTCTTAGCAAACACATTACCAAAGTGTTTCACTAGTTAATTAAATCAATAGTATTAATCTTGTTTATAGTCACTAAGAACTAAAAATACCCATTTGATACAGTAAATATTCTGTAGGTATTTTGATTCTATGCGTGTAATTCAGTTATAGTGATATTTATTGTTATAAATATAAGAACTTTTAAATGCATTTTAATTAAATTTAAAAAAAAGTTTAACCTTTGTGTCGTCCTCCCGGGTCAAATTGACCCCGTCTGTTTTGACTGTTCCTTCTTTCCTTCCTTCCGTCTGTCCTTCCTCCCTCTCTCCTTCTCTCTTTCCTTCCTCCTTTCATCTGTTCTTCTTTCCTTCCTTCCTCTTTTCCTTTCTCCCTCCCTCCTACCTTCCTTCCTTCCTCCGTCCTTCCTTCCTCCCTTCGTTTCTTCCTCCCTCATTTTGTTCTTTCCTCCCTCCCTCCTTTCCTTCCTCCTTTCCTTTCCTCCTTTCCTACCTTCCTTCCTTTCTTCCTCCCTCCTTTCCTTCCTTCTTCCTTCTTCCTTCCTCCCTTCCTTCTTTCCTTCCTTCCTTCCTTCTTTCTTTCCTTTCCTCCCTTCCCTCCTTCCTTCCTCCTTCCTCCCTTCCATCCTTGACTCGAGGACAACAGGAGGGTTAATGTAATCCTCACAGCATCCTACAGAATTCCTCACTGAAAGCAGAACAGTGTATTTCTGCCCAATAGAAGCTTGCTACTGTATTTTACAGAACAACAAACTTTGTAGTTGATACTTCTTTAATAATTGATTGCCAAACTATTGATTAGTGCTCTGCCTTTGGGGTAGTGCTCTGATGTGTTTAGCAATGCTTTTGACAGCTGATGTGACATAAAAATGTAAAAAGACCAAGACAATCCTTTTTAGAAGCAATGTTTTAAGTATCAGACTGTGGAAAAATATTGCATTCACCATTATAAAATAGATCGTTTTCAAATGATAGATAGATATTTTATAATTATGACTTTAAAAAGAGTATGATCTAGACCTGCTCTATGTGTAAAGTGCCTTGAGATGACTTTTGTTGTGATTTGAAGCTATAGATTGATTGATTTATTATCTTAATAGCAGTGGCGGCCGGTCAATGCGGGGCGCTGGGGCGCCGCCCCCATCAAATATCTGGCCAAAATCTACTTAAACATATTAAACATAAATGAATTAGAAAATGCTAAATAATTATGAAATAAATAGTATTTGTTTGCAAGATGGTCCTGTTAGCCTCTAAGCACCTGTCATCATTCATTATAAATCGATTCCAAATGGTATTTTATTAATTTCTATATGTACTTCCTGTACGTGGGGCGCCGGACTAATGGAAGTCAATGCAAGCCCTCAAACTTTTGACAAGCATGTGACCTGAATCTGCTCTCTCATTGGCCTGCGTCACGTTTCCCACGGGGCGCAGCTCAGTGCGCCCCGGACACGCCCACTTTTATTGGCAGCGAATTGTTGTTGTTTCATGTTTTTTAATCTACTGTGATTGGACAGTTCCGGCTGTCATTCACGCCCTCCCGTCAGCTGCTGTCACCCAAACTCCTGCTGACGGTAGGTTCAGGAGATGACGTTAAAGTGGAGCCGCGGAAATTAAAGAAGATTATTTTGTAATTTCTCTACAAAAAAATAATTTCACAAGACTT
Organism: Scomber scombrus; assembly: GCF_963691925.1. Taxonomy (NCBI): domain Eukaryota; kingdom Metazoa; phylum Chordata; class Actinopteri; order Scombriformes; family Scombridae; genus Scomber; species Scomber scombrus. Next base: position 3,060,219 of record NC_084987.1, on the reverse strand, counting down.
TCACTAGAAGAGAGAAAGAGGATAAAGCAGCAGCAGGTGATGGAGGAGCTGAGAGTTTCTCCTGCTGCTGTTATGATAAACGGAGCTGGCTAGCTGGATGCAGTGTGAGTTATTCCTTTTATTGCTTTATCTGTTTGCTGTTTCAAAGTGTCAGCACCGAAGCGTTGTGGACAACGACAGGGGAACGAGACCTAAAACATCTCTCTGAAAAAAATCAAACAGAAAGCTGCAGCCATCGAGACAATAGCATGGAGCTAAGTTGTTTTTAGCAGACTTAGCATTGCTGAGCTCTTTCTGCAGCTGTTTCACCACATCTGGCCACATGTGGACCTCCGCTATGCCAAGCTCCAGAAGAGGAACATAGATTCAGTCAGTGGCTGCATCCAGCAGCTCCAACAGGACATATTAAAGATCAGGTAGTAGCTGCATTGCTGTTATTAATATTGTAAAGTGTTAAAAAATACTTTATAAAAGACATAACTATGAAGTGTAAAAAACTAAAATGCATAAATGCAGGATAAGAAGTGATGGAAGTAATTTTGACTATTACAGTTGATTTGGGTACATTTCATTATTAAAGTTAAATAAATTATGCCTAATCACAGCAGTGTATAGTGCTTAATGCGCCATCTATTGTCATGTTTAGGTATTGCAACAACTAACAGATTACTGTGAAATCAGGACTGAAGACACAATAACTAAAATATAGGTGGTGTCTCTTTTTAAGCATATTACCTTATTGGTAACTCTGCTTTAACTGCTGGTATCTTTAAGTGATGTGAGTGAAATGTGCATTTTATCATATCTGGTTATAATTTTTTATTCCTCTCTCTGTGGGTCAGAGATACTATACTGGGACAAACCAGGGGACATTATAGTGTGTTGTGTTGTTTTTAGATTCGTTTTTCTTTCTTATTTTTATTTTTTTGCTGCGGTATGAAGTGGTGCTACGGCTTATTTGACACTAACCCTAGGACCACCAACCATCAAACTGCGCCCCCCCAAACATTTTTGTCACCAGCCGCCACTGCTTAATAGTGTTACAGGTACCGGCTGGCACCACGTAAAAGTGAGACAGGGCAAACTCTGCGTCTGTTTTTCATCTCGCTCAGTAGAAAGAGGGAGAGGATTTATTAAAGCATTCACAATTTAAATCCTCCACTCAATGTTCTCTATGAAATAAACACGACTTCAAATATAATACAATTTGTTTTTTCTCATCTTTCAGAAAATATTGAGTTATAAGTTTTGTGTGATTAAATAAATCAAAATGACAATAACCACTGTTACCCTGTAAGTTGTCTCTTTTCAACTTAAAACAAAACATAGCTTATGTTACGACTTACATATAAAACATAGCTTATGTTACGACTTACATATAAAACATAGCTTATGTTACATATGGTTCCTAAATGCATTTTCCATTTACAACTAAAATCATTTGAGCTGACAGATTTTTAACTTGTTTTTAACCACTTTTAAAATATATAAAATTCGTTTTTTTAACATTAGCTTTTAACCGTTTTACACAATATCATACATTTCAAAACTATTTGACTGTAGAAAAATGTTCAAGGAGTTAAAAATAAAACTGACCAACGTGACTTTTGTAGCAACAGGTGACGTCATTACGCGCGAAAATCCGGCTACTGCTCTATGTACATACATGTCCGCATATTCATATAACAGCCTTATTGGCGGACATTAAAACATTCAGCGACATGTCAACATATTACACCTCAGTTACTTAGCTTAATTTACTATTCCACCAACCTGGAAACAGGAGAAATAAGGGCAAACTCTGCGTCCGTTTTTCATCTCGCTCAGCAGAAAGCGGAAAGCTGCAAAGCGGACCAAACTGACGTAAAGACCTCCGAAACACAATAAACGCCACACTGCCCCCTGCTGACGACACCACAATTACTCCTGACATCAATATACAATATTTTAGTGCAAGGATGTTGGAAACAGGTTGATTAACCCTGAACAAATATTCAAAACATTAATTATAAAATTACAGAAACTATCACAAATGTGATAACACTCTAGTGGGCATCACAATAGCATCTCATAATATTGAGATCAATTATGACAAACGTATCTAGTAATTTTAAGATAAAACATCTGATATTACAAATTACATAATACTGTGATTGCCAGCTCTAAGTCTATGTCTTGCCCTCACATGTCCTCACCTGCTGCCTTCTACATCACATTCTGTCTGTATGTTAAAATGAGGAAGTACAGGGTTTCTCTGCATCTCTCCGTTATAAATCGTCCATCTCCATTTACAATATCCAGCGATGCAGCGAAACAGAAGCTTTAACTGCTCAGCTAATCTCTCGCTCTGCATCTCTGCCAGCCATTTCGGCTCAGAGAGTCCATTCATCATGTCTGTCTGTGGAGATATTATGGATCAAAGCGAGTCTCGTTGACATGTCTGTAAGGGATGGGAAGGGAAGGGAAAGGGATCCATAACTGCAGGTCAGTATCGAGCTCAGCGGAAACACAATGATACATCTTCAGAAGTCTTCACAAGTGGAAATGTGTTACTAATTCATGCTACTGTAATTTATACCCTCGTATTACTTAATCTGTTCCCTTGGATTAATAATTAGTTTGCACAAATTACTCAGTCAGTAAAGGTGGGAACACAAGACTGAATGTACAGTATTTGTAGAGATAAATAACCTATTTTCTAACCATCATTGGATGAAAAAAAATTCATCTTATCAATAATAAAACAAGATTTTTGCCTGCTTCCCAAGTTGTGGGTTTATTTATAACCTGGAAGGCATGCATATAAAAAGAGTGATTTGTAGTATCTGTAAGGTTTAATGTGCTGTAGTGATTGAATTGAATCCACTCAGAAAAAAGACAGGAAGCAGTGTGTGTAATACATAGATAAATATATATAACTTAATACATTCAAACAGAATAGATTCTTTCACTTGTTACCAGCATGGTTAAATCATGTGTTACAGCATACAGAAGATTCATGATCTGCCACAAACCGTCCCTTTACAGCCAGGCAGCACGAGGCTTTAAAACTTGTGTTTGGATTACCCCAAACCTCCCGTTACTGCGGCGACTCCCAGCCAATTTAATCCCTGCTGTTTACAATCCACCACGCCTTACATAACACACACACAGCATCCTCAGGCAGGGTAGTACACTAAAACTGTGACGTCTACAGGAGCCGGTGGGTTACTTGTTCATGATGTAAGTTTGATTTGTGGCTAATTTCAATACTTGATCCATCACAAAGATCCAAGATGTCTCATCATTTGATTAGATTTAATCTGATGCTTTTTCTTTGTGTTTGTGCATGAAATAAAATATCAGTAAGAACAAGAACTACTACTACTGTTTAAGACCAAACTGTTGCCAATCTATTAATTCATTTATATGAACAGTAAATCAAATTACTGACATGTATAGCTAAAACTGACTCTGCAAATCCTCTCACTTCCATTGAGTTTAGTGTCTTTCAGCTCGTTGTTTTGGTTTTACAGCATACGGCTTTACTGTTGTGTGTGTTTACAGCTTCTTTTTGTTGTCCTCAAATGGCCAAAAAATCAGTTACAGCAGGTTTAACCACACTTCTGTGCACCTCAGCTCACTAAACACTGATTTGGTGACTTTAAAGTGGCTACAAAAAATATTTTTTTATAATAATTTATGATCTATCAGTGTGTAATGTGTTGGTCGTGTCCCGTACTGATGAACCTGCAGTGACTCTGCAGCTCCGCTCGGCTTGACGGTGCTTGATAGTGAGTTTCAGCTCATTGTTTAGCTGTCCAGCTGCAACTGTTCTAGTTCACTCTCAGCGCTCTCATAGTGTCGTTTTTAGAGATAAAGCTGTAAAAAGCCACTGTACACTACCTGCTCAGCACCAAACAGCAAACAGACACAGTGAGCTGTAGATTTGCTGGTGAACATAGTGGAGCATTTAGCAGCTAAAGAGCCAGATATTTCCCTCAGGAGTTGGCAGAGAGCAAAAACAGATCTAAAAGAGAGTGAATATTTGACTTACATTCAGCAGGTGGACAGAAACACGACTCCTAATGAATGATAATGTTGATCAGTAACTGCTGGATGTAGAAATAAACAACAGTTTTCTAACAAGTTCAACATCAACTTAAAAATTGATGGTATGTCAATTTTATGTCCATTAAATACTCCCACATGGACAAAAGTGAGTTAATACATCTAGACATCACACAAAAGATACTCAGCTAAAATCGATGCTACGTTTGCATAGAAACCTGCCCTGTGAGATTGTGGATGGTCACTCTGAGGTTTTTAAATCAGGCTTCCCAGTTAATATGTTGACATTTTGACATCTTTTGACTTGAATACCACCAAACCAAGGCCAATGATTTCACTGCAGTATTCACTTGGGACCAATCAGACACAGTGTCTATATGTTATCTTTTCAAAGTTCACCTCATAGTATAAAGGAATCAATGACAGGATCCTTTCAACAGTGATCTATTGAAGTCAGCGGCTAACACTGCCACTCTATTTCACCCTTTTCATTTTGAAATCTGGAGGTGCTATTAGAATTTATTTCCTCAGAAGGTCCCTGTGAGACTTACATAGAGTACATTTATGCAGTTCATTTTCAGAGAGGCCAAAGGTGAATAGTTCCCTGCAGCAGCCGGAGGTTCAGCAACTTCCCCAAGGACTGTGACTGTGTGACGATGGAGCGTATTACCTATCTGAGAGGATTGACCCTGTGACCTTTGGGTGATGGGGCTGTCTGTCATGTGGTTTCACGCACTTGTGGCCTTTATCAATGAAGATTTTATATCTCAGAGCTGTGTTTGTGGCTGTTTGGAGGTCTTTGTACATTCATGGCGACTGTCCCAACAAACAGAAAAGTCAGAATGTTGACACTTTCCATTAAACATGTTTTATGGATAATGAAGTTTAGTTCAAGAGTGAAAGCCTTTACAATTTGATTTGTGCTCTAATCATTTATTTTACGGCTGCATGCCGTCAATATTTGCCAGAAGCCCTTTCACAACTGTCAGACTAGTGCATGTGAAATGATTGTTTCATCTCTGCTTCCTAACAGAGAATAAATTATTAAAAATGATGAGCCTCATGAAAGAACATTTTCAAATTCTTTCTTCTTTCTAAACTTCTATCAACTTCTTTCAAAACTCCTATTTTTTCCACAAGGTTTGCTTGTATAGTACAATTGTTACGAATCAGATTTACCCAACTTTCCTAACTGCACAAAAATGATGTAATTAGCTTGTTTTATTTTAATGGATGTCACCTGTTCATGAATAGGAAAGCTTACAGAAAAAGAACGTTTGAGATGAAGTAAGATACTCATTAAAACATATTGCAAAAACAAAGCAGTGACATGAGATGCCATTAAATTGATGTCAAGGAGATAAACTGGAAAATACTTGTAATTACAGAGGATGTTCAGTGACCTGCATTAAGACCCTGATGCAGTTGTTGGAGTGTAAGAAGCCACTGAACTGTAAATGTTGTTGAAGTTATATATTTTTATTTTTTTTAACTCTTAAAGTCTCTTAATACTTTCAGACGTGTGTGTTCCTATTTCAGAATAAGAACTTTTATAGGCTGAATGAAATATTTGATGTGAATAATCCCATTCCAAATTTATGATGAATTACCTTGGATGGGATAAATAGACTTGAGGCTCACGAAATACATTATATTAGAATTCTGAAGGTGTTTCCAGCTTTCAGCTATGAACTCATTTTAGAAGAGAAATGCAATTGATGAGTGAAAACTGTAAAGTGTATGATGAAACTGATGGCAACACGGGCTTTAACAGCCTCTTAATCAATAAATAACAGAGAACCGACAAAGTACAAAAAATACTATTTACTCAAAGTACATTTTACTCATGTTTTACTCCAGTCACACAATGCCACTGACCCTTTTGACTTTATAGAGACCAAGAGTGAATATTTTGCTAAAGCCATGAGGAATGGGATAAAGCAAAATCTTGATGTACACGTCACTTAAATTGTCTTAACTACTGAAAAGAAAGGCTTAAAACATGACTATTGATGTGTTGTTTGACATATTAATTCTGTGCAGGCCTCAAACAATGGATGGGGCAGAAATCTGCTGGGACTGATAGACATCATTATTCTAAAAGGAGCGATACAACAACAATGGGCACATTTCCAAGTCTATATTTATATTCTGGGGCTCTACTGGAATATCTTTGCATGATATACAGCTTAAAAAACTCCTTACTTATCTTATACTGGCCCTTTATGCAGACGTTCAGCCTCTGTCTGAAACAGGTCATTTTTAGCTCCTGTCTCTTTAAGCCAATTTAAGCAGTTGTTTGTGGGCGTGTGTGAATGAGGAGGAGGTGGAGGTAACTTTGCAAACAAAGTGTTCATAGCAGGTTGATATTTGACTTTCAGGCATCATTTCTACATACGTTCACCTCACACTTTGGAACTTTTACTGTGTTTGACATCAAGTATCATAAACGTATATAAATGACAATCACAAAAAGCATGATGTTTCCATCAAAGTCAAACTAAATACAAGAAATTTGGTTGAAGCAACAAGTTTTCTAAAATCACCTGTACCTGCCACTCAAGTACAGTTTGGTTTGTAGTGGTTCTTACATGAGGCCCAAAGTCTTATAATCACAGTGATTAAAAAAATAGCATGATAATGATTTTTTGCATGTAAAACATTATATTTTCTTTGATGGAAATCACACACTGCTAATTGTCTATCTACTAGCACTGACGCTTGTTAGCATTACTGATGAGAAGAAAAAAAGATGATAGTAGGCTTTCACCGTTGCTCCAAACTCGCTGAAATATAAAACATCACAAAGCTGCAGAGAACGGAAGAAGCCAGTTTCACCAACTGGACTTTGACGTTACTGTGGAGAGGATCAACACAACTGAAAGACGAACAGACAACTCATTTTATTACAGCTCTTATCTCTAGTTTTCACATTCAGCGTCATAAATAGGGCATGGACGGGACATGACCCGTTTAAAAATGCTATGTGTAGTATTTTGTGTTTCTCAGAATTAGCATTGAAAACTCTTCCTGTCTTGAGGCAGATCATCTTCCTTCCTTGTTACTTCCTTCCCTACCACGAAATCTGTCAATCTTGAGGAACCAGAGGACGAATGAGGGACAATTATGGCAAATAAGGATCCATATGATGTCTAAACATGCTCTAAGTTTGTTTTTACTCAATGTATACATGTTTCATTTGTTTTACCATGCTTTCTTTACCTTTGTGTACCTAAAGCCTCAATCAGACAGCATCATGGTGCTCCTTGGTAATTTAACTCATTGTTTAGGATAGCTGTTCTAACCATCAAGAAATTACAAGGTATAGTCTGTAGTAGACGTGGACATTCAACAGGACAAAGCTAAAAGCCTTTTCAGGGTGGCTCCAGGGAGTTGAAGTTGAGGCACTACATTAATAACTTGATACTCCAGATGGTTCGTTATGCAGAACCATCTGAGGAGTCCTCCTTGGAAACTGTTTGGAAAAGGGGAGGCACTTTCAAAAAATACTTGGCAGGTGATTGGATAAACCTTCTGTCCCTGACTGTTTTACCTTGCGAGGCAGCTGGATTCACGAGATCACGCATGAATCCTAATATGATGCTGATTGGTCAGAACCACCAGTGTTTCGAACACGGGTGCACAACTTGAAACCTTATAAGATGATCTTGAGACATCATGATCTTGCAAATCCAGCTGCCAGGGCAAGTTCAAATCTTAATAAACAGACATGAAACACGTGTTATATGTTCCAATGTGTGCACAAGGACATAATTATTTCTGATGATGATCGCAGATAAACCTCTATATAAATACAATAAGAAATCAGAAATGCAGTGATCATTGTCTGTACGTTGATGGCTACACTGCAAACAGGAATTGTTATTAGCTAATTCAGCAGACTTTTATTGGGGCCAGTTTACCAAAATATAAACAACAGGATTGTAACTGGTATTTTTGAATCATCATATTGGTTCTCAAATAGTGTTAGCATTTTTTTTGGCAAGTATGTAATGTCAGCTGTACTTAAGAATTACCTATATATGTGCTAGATCCCACTCCAATGAGGTTTAAGTCTCTGTGATCCACTCTATATTTAACCTGGATGTAAAACCGGTTTCTGGTGATGTGTTTTTAATGACTGGACCTTTGCAATAAGAAAGCAGGACTGGAATATGATGTAGATGAGGCTACTTGCAACTGAAGATTTACCAACAAGTTTCATCATTCTAAAAACTTTAACATTCAGGCATTTTGCTGCTAGAGCTTGAACACAGAGTCACATCACTAACTTTATTACTGTCTTCTACTTGTGCAGCTACTTTTTAGCATCAACTGTAATTCTCACAGCAAACATAACAGGCTTTAATGTCTCGAACTTCGGATGTAAAAACCCCCTTTTGATATTAAAATACTACACATAGCACCTTGAAATATGCTGGAGAACACCGGCTGTCCATCCACGGACAATCTTAACTCACAGATCTCAAAGTCAAAGATCTCCCTCTGTGTTTCACTTTATATGGATTTTCATTTTGTATATATATATATATGTATGTAGAGATTATTCGGTCTAGTTTTGTTCATTCCTCTGATGCTTCCTCTACACGTCGTTCTCAAGTCTCAGTTCTGTTAAAGTTCTGCTGTGGGCTGCTGTGCTTTTCTTGTTTGACGGCAAAACCTGTGGCCTGGTCCAGACTTAAAAGAGCAGTCCGCCTCATTATCTCAGATGGCCACAGCCCACATAACCCTCCTCAGCACTGCTCCTCCCCCAGCGAGTCTGTGTTCTCCCCCAGGTCTATGGAGGCCGATGCGGCTCTCATTTGGCCTCGTCCTAAACCGGGACCCGGACCTGGACCCGGCCCAGGACCTGGACCCGGCCCACCGACAACAAGCCCGGCTCTGGTTCCACCCACACTGCTGTGACCTGGATAGACCTCCACAGTGCTGGAGATGGACTGAAGGGAGCGGTCCCGGAAGTAGTGGAAAGCCTCTTGGTCCAGGTAGTTCTGCTCCTCGCGCAGGCCCTGCTCGAACAGCTTCCGCTTGTGGCGAAACTCGATCACAGTCTTGGTGTAGGAGTTGAGGGTGGTGACGGAGGCGGCCATGCAGCAGGTGAAGGATCCCCACGCCATGCTGGTTGGAGACAGACACAGAGGTAGAATTAAACTGAGTACATTTACTCAAGTATCTAAGTACAATAAGAGTAGCCCACTAGAGTATTTCCATTTGATGTTACTCTATACTTCCACTGCACTGCATTTCAGAGGGCAATATTGCACTTTCTACTCCACTGCTTTTATTTGACAGATGATGACATTAATGATGGCTACACTGGTTCTGGCATTGTGCATACTCACTCACTGACATGGCTTACTATGGCAATTAATTAACTATGACAATTAAATGACATCTGTACTTTTCCTTCTTTCACAAATGGTCCATTGTAATAGCTTTAGTGGACTCTAAAAAACTAGTGACATTCTTGCAGTCTCAGTAGTACTTTTTGTTAGCATGCTAGGCTAACTTTGCCATGTAAACAAGAGCATTTGCAATTGCACTTGTACTATACATTTCCAACTATTCTCCTTCCCTTTTTCTGTCATTGACAGTGTTTCCCCTGGTTGGAAGAGGATTTAGGTCTATGAACAGAATACACTCTTTTATCTCCATATTTTTTCAGGTGTTGTGAAGTTTCCATGTCCATTAAAATCGTGGCAATACAAACACATCCCTACTGATTGGCTTGGGCAAAATAACTCCCCTCACAACCAGAAATTGACTAACATAAATGAAACAAGATGGAAAGTCTGATTATCTATCAAAAAGTTAATGAAAGGGATGTTTCAGCCTGGTGGTGGAAAGGTCGGTGGTTGATCGATGCGGGAACACATTTTCATGGCCATGATAGTATCGCCCTGCTTAGCGGGGGGGGGGGGGGGGGCAGCGAGGTTATCAAGATGGAGGTGTGATTAGCCAGATGGAGAAGTTCCCTCTGGGATTAAAACCACTCAGAGAAACAGCTGCAGTGATTCAGTGAATACTCTGAGCTCCAGGCTCCACTTAATGTTAGCGGCCACATAACTGATGTGCTGCTAATTGAGAGAGTGGCCCAGCTCTGAGGGGAATTTGTCTGATACCAGGTTGTTAATAATGAAGTTAACAGTCCCTCTGTGCAGAGCCAAACACTGTATGCTAAGAAAATGTCAAGCAAAAATGCTTAAACATGCTGAGCAAGAAAACTAGAAAGAGAAAGACAAAAAACTCCAGAAATGAGCAAAATGGCCGATGCAATCCATCATTCTCTATCTCCAGAAACAGGAATCAAAATGGAACAATTTGATATTACTTGGATTAATGTCAGTGGCAGTAAACAGTCACTTTTTCTTTTTTCTGTTCATGATTTAAGATTTAGTTTTACAGAGTAAGCTCCGAAACCAACACAAAACAATTCACCAACATATATCACACAGACAACATTAGTGACACTCAAGCAAATAGCATATTGTTTTAATAGAAAATGGAAGGACTTTCATTCCAGATATGATGAATATGATTCAGCTTGATAGATTACTGATTCATTTTTAAACTGATAAATATGCTTGTGGTTGTCTCAAACTATTAATGAGTCTTTTCTGCACTATGTAGAAAAAAAGTCAGCCCATTAGTCAGCCGTATTAGCCGTTCATATGGACAAAACATGATTGCGAATCAGAGCGCAATGGTTCCTTGCTTAAGTTGACCAAACGTGTCACCATAATTGCTTAATTTTCTCAGAAGTGACCCAAAAATGACAACTGAAATGATTCTCTAACCACTGTAATACCTAGCTTTGACACGCTGTTAGGGTTCGGGCACACATGAGTGAATTTTAAACTTGATGATTGCCAGTTTCTCGCTGTAGTTAATGTCTATCCCTAATTTTTTTTTACGTCTACAGTCTTGTCTCTTCAAATTTTAACTAAACAACCTTTTATTTTATAACACAGTTGTTTTTGCCTTTTGCACTGATGATCTAACCGGGAGAGTTTCATATTGATACGACCCGTAAAAGAGCCCAAACTATAAGTAACGTGAAGTTGTTTACTGAAAAAATTTATGGAATTTTTACACTTTCGGAACCAGGACAACCCGAAATTGCTCCTCCCACTTTGGAACTCCATGGCAACAGTAACTAGGGAAGGCGGGGCTTAGCTAACAGTCAATCCAGAGAGACACAACTGAAACATTAACTTTTCTTTTGCCTAAAAAATGACACAAAAATATTTTAAATACAAAGTTTGTATACAGGCAGCACCTAAAGGATCACACTGTAGACTATGAAGAACATGTTTTCACATCTGTCAGGTTAAAATGAAGCTGAGGTTATCAGTTTCAGGAGAGCTTTCAACAGGAACACTGCATGTCACATTTTTTATTCGTCCTGAAGGAACTTTTTGGCCTTTGGCTCCAGCAGAGGTTCAACATTTCTGCTGTGAGTTTATTCCACTTTAATGATCCTGAAGGACTCATCATGGTAGAAAATGAGAGGCCTTCACTTGAATCACTGATCAAATCTCCTATTAGCAGCACAAGGTGTTCTTCACTGTTTCTTATGTTACAAGATTTAATTTTAATTAAAGATGTATTTAACGTTTTTGTAAATCACTTTGAAAGGCTGGCTTCCATAAGTAAATAAACACTATTATTATTGTAGTTCAAAGTTCCTTTTTGACCTTAGAAACAGCATCTTAAAAATGTATTCACAAGATCCATTTAGTAGCAGCTTTCAGTTATCTCACACGATCGTCATCTAAGGTCAAGAATGAACTTTAAATCTACATTTTTAAGCCAGCATGAAGTAGAAGAAGTTCTCAGAAAAATATGAAAATCTGGACATGAAACATCTTCCATGCCAACTGGGTAAACTCCACCTGCTGATGAAGATCATGTAATATGATCAAAAGCTCCAGAACAGCCACTACATGGACCTTGTGATAAGTTTTCTCAGCTATTGTCATTATTGAGAGGATTTCTAAGAGTCTGATCCACGTTAGAGGTTGTCTGGTAGGAGTGCAGTGTGTGTGTGAGAATTATAAATTAGGTTCACATGTTCGCTCGCTTCTTTATGTCCTTGCTGTTCCCTTCTGCCGATCCACAAATGAGCGACGAGAGCTGAGGCAACAGCTGCAGAGTTGCTTTACCTCTGAGTAGAGAGCAAGGAAGGTCAAGGCGAGTTGTGTCTGGCTAATTATCTCAGAAACAAGAGACCTGAAGCTCCCTGTGTACCTGAACACCTGTTTGTTCAACTGTCTGTTTGTCTGCGTGTCATTCATGTGTCAGACACCATCTGTCTAATGATGCAGTCTGTCTTTAAAAATAAGGGTTTAAATAAGTTTTAACACGCACATTTCATGAAAATGAAACCCCTGTCAGACATGCAGTCTATCCCTGAAATATTCAGGAACATTTCCTGCGTGGGGTCACGTGTGGATGGGATCAGGAATCAATATTCAGGGAAATCTATACAGCAGATTTCCCAAGACCTATTAACACGTGCTGGTACTGTGTTGTGAATGAAAGCAGACGAAAGACACTTTCATGCGTTTCATTCAATGATGTGTAAAGTGCCTTGAGATGACTTTCACAGTGATTTGGTGCTATATAAATATAGACTGATTGATTGATGTGGTGCGAGCAAACTAATCACAAGTCTTGATATGTGGTTGCTTGGTTTTGGTCTGTTTTTAACATGGTGGCCACGTCACAAACTTTATGCAAAAGGCAATGCAGTAATATCATCTTGATTCATATTTGAATTTTATGGCGGTTGGTATCCGTAAATGTCGCATTACCGCCATCTGCTGGATGGTCACCTGCCCTGTCTACTCTGGCATTACCGGGGTATGGGTATGTTCCTGATTGTAGCTGCATGTGTTATCACAGGTTATCACAGTGATTTATCAGTAAAAATGTCCAAAAGAGGCTTTGGAGGCATATTTGTGAATATATGTGTGTGTGTGTGTGTGTGTGTGTGTGTGTGTGTGTGTGTGTGTGTGTGTGTGTGTGTGTGTGTGTGTGTGTGTGTGTGTGTTGACTGACCAGAAGGACCAGCCGTAGTCCCAGCTGTGAGGCCTCCAGTCTTCAGGACCCAGACTGACCGTGATCTGGAACACCTGAGTGTACATCATGTGGGCCACCATACCCAGAAGACCTGTGACACACACACACACACACATACACACACACACACACACACACACACACACCAATGATTAGTCAACTTTGTGTTTAGCTGATCAACAGTAAATAATCGCCAACTATTTTGATAATTAATGAATTAATCCAGTTTTGGACCTTGTGTTCAACAGGATCTAAATAACAGTTAAATCGCAAAAATAACATGATATGCCCCCTGTAAATATATTTCTTTGCATATATGATTATAAAGATGTTGCTAAGTATGTGATGCAGTATATCTTAACTTATCATAGTCTTGTTGCTCATTATTACAGAGCAACAGCTGGTTAAAAACTACTGAGATGTGTTATATTGGACATGCAAATAAAGTTGTATTGACTATCGTTGTCTATGAGTCTGCACACTAGAGGAGACCTTAAACAATCAGGCTAAAGCTTCGTCTTTTATACAATAAATATCAATACCTAACAGGTATGACTGCTGTGCAACTTGCTTGATTGTGTTCTTAATGAGCTTTCTTTCCTTTAGCGTCGCCATGACAGCAAACCATAGACTGTATATAAGAAATGGACGTAACATCAGTGACGTCACCCATTGGTTTGTGGACTGCTGCTCGGAGGCCAATAGTTTCGGATCTAAACAGCACCATCTTGAAAATGTCAGGTGCATGCTGGGAAAAATAAAAACACGGATTCCACTTATATGGGCACCAGGAGGGGCATGAGGCGCCCTCCTGAACCTGTGAACCAATCAACCTGTCAATCACGACGTAGCCACGCCCTAATGCATTCCCTGCTTTATCGTCACATATAAAATCAGGGAGGCCAAAATTTCACAAATGAACATCATACTGCATTGAAGAAGGCTTTAAACTAGCGATTGAGACCATAAACACATTTTGAAAACGTTTACTGAGGTTAGAAATCAAGTGAGAAGTTGGTGAATTCTCCATTGACTTGTATAGAGACGGAAGTCCTTTTGACACCAAAACGGTCGCCCCCTGGTGGCCTTTTGATAGAATGCAGTTTTAAGTTACTTCTGCGTTGGCCTCATTTCAGAGGACCGGAACTCCCCGCCTGCAGCAGACGCAGATTTAACAGATTTAACAACGCTAACGTTAAAGCTCTCCATCCGTATGCTTTTGTAATTACATAACAACCCTAACTCCCTCGGCACAAGATAATCTGCCACGGTAATTATCATTAACATTAAACCCCCCTGCACGTCTGTGTTTACAGCTTCTCAGTGATAAATCAGAACACGTGTCATCACAATCAGTCATTATAAACAGCGTCAATTGATTTAAAGTGCCAGTTATGAGACTTCCAATCAATTACAGATAGGGTTATAATCACTCACAAATATACAGTAAATCAAACAGCCATGATGCAAATGGGAGATTAATGCAGAAGTTATATATCATAACGATACATCCAGCAGTGAGACGTGGCTGTTTGTTTTCTATGTGTGTGTGTGTGTGTATCACGTGGAAGTGTGTGACGGGTTAGAGCCACGTGTTTGTGTGTTTGTGTGTGTGTGTGTGTGTGTGTGTGTGTGTGTGTGTGTGTGTGTTTGTGTGAAAGACAGTCAATAAAACTCGGCTGCTGCAGATTTACAGTTCGCCATAAAGAGAGCATCATTTCTCCCCGTCCTTGACTCCATGACATCAGGGATTTCTAGGAAATGTGTGTGTGTGCTTGTGAGTCACTGCAGGACGTCATTGATCTGCTTTACTGTGCATTTTTTGTCAACAACATGGCTATAAGGTTGTTATAAGAGTGTTTGTTTACATCTAAACCATCATCTAAAAGCACTAAGCACATTTTATAGTCATATTATTGAAGGACAAATCCTCGTTTTGAGCAAAAATGCATTAAAAAAAAAGTTGATGTGAAGCTTATATGAGGCTTCAGCAGTCTGAGTTAGTCATATCAAGTGATATCTGACACATTTACAGTCTTTTTAGCATCAGATTCCCTCTTAGTGTTTCCCTGTTGAGCTGTGGTGGAAGTATAGTAACAAAAAGACTTTGCTACTAAAAACACTGTAACGTTGAAACATAGAAGATGAAGATTTGACTTATTTGGACGCTGAAGCTTCATATTAGCTTTAGATAAACACTTATATACATTTTTTGATGTGGATTTTGTCCTCCATCACTTATATTGTATGACGGGATCTTCTAATGGTCAGTATCACAAAAAAGTGCTTTTACTCTTTCTATAAAGTAGATTAGTAGTAATTCAGACATATTAACAGCAGGACAGAGAACAGTGACCACTGTACAGATTACAATTATAAATATGAATAAGAATCAGAGGAAATCATCTAGGAGTTTTATGAATATATGGATTAAACTTAGTATCCACGATGCTGCATTTGTAGTTCTTTTTATGGGAGCTGTAGTTTTTTCTGCCGTTTAAAATGAAGGTTTAAATTTCTGATTGCAGCTGCTGCAGAGAAGCTGACTTGTCTTATATGTATAGGTAAGGCTGAATTTGAAAAATACCTAATTTCGATTTTTTTTGACTGATATTGCAATTTGCAATACGATTTGTGATATTATAAATTACATTTTTACATAATAATTTCATTCTCATTTTACAAAACCTTAAAATGATTCTGGTGTGTTTTGTTTGAATCTGTAGCTTTCCTTAAGTCTGTAGAATATGGGGTGTAGCTACTTAGGAGAATTATATTTCATTTCTACTAAGTCCATTCCACTAGATGCCAATACATTTTACACACTGCACCTTTAATATTGTAAGGACGTAATGGGACAAGCAGAAACAGAACAGTGGAATTCATATTATACAACTATATATGCTGTATTGTCTTCTAGGATCTTGTCATCATTAACGAAGGCTGGACTGATATTGATTTTTCAAAAATGTCGATCCGCTGAAGGAAATCCATCTGCTCCTCGTGTCATTAAAGAAATGTAATTCAGATCACATCTATCACTCGAGGAGGTTTGTCTGTAAAATACTATGAAATGTGCTGTGGGAAGAATCTCTGGCGTCCTCGGAGGGAGCTTGAGGAGGCAGCGAGCAGTGTGCAGAGCCAACTTCTTGTGTAAGAGGTTTAACACGAGTTGGGAGAAAAAATCCCTGGCGCCTAAACACAGTGGCGGCTGCCAGAGGATAACCTCTGACCCTGGACGACCTCTCGCAAATCTGCACCAGTCTCTCGCTCTGTTCCTCTCGTGATTCTCTGAGCAGTTTCTCACTGTTAAAGGAATACGATGTCTGTCAGTGTTGTAAGGTTAAGTTAATACTTTAGATTATAATTATTGCTATTATTAACCCTTGTTTGATCATGTAAATCAAACAGGAATATTTTACTTTAACACTCCTTATTAACCATAAACATTACATCATATAAAGCTGTAATTAATTGTTTATAAGATATTATAATTCAGTTATAATGAGGAGATATGAGGACATAGTTAGGTCTTTATTAATTTAAGCATTTATCGGTGAATATAACGTCTCCTATGAAGACATATAGTGTGTCTCAAATCACATACTTCTGATAGTACACTGTGTACTTTCTTGTGTAGTGCGCAGATTTCGACAGGTTAGTGTTGTCTCAAATCAAACACAGCCGCTTACTGGAAATGATGATTAGTTAGTTAGCAAGCTAGCATTAGCATTCACATTATCGTTTGCAGTACCGAATCATTACAGACTGCTAAATTAACCCCATAAACCTACTGATGGGTTTATATATCTAACAACAGTATAGTGGTACTTAATGCAAAAACACATGTAATAATTTACATCTGTATAATGCAGCGATGTTGAGCCGTCTTTTCCAGTTTGAACAATGGTCCTTCCTCTTCTGCTACGTAGCCAAGATGGCGACCATTGACCATCCAGGTAATTATAGCGAACCATATTTTTCCATACTTCTCATTGTGAACGCACTTGTAGATCAGACAGGTAGGATATACATACAGGCACTGAATGTAAAGTGAGTGTAGTATGAACTCAAGTATTTATGTTTAACCTTCGTGTCGTCCTCCCGGGTCAAATTTACCACGTCGGTTTTGACTGTTCCTTCTTTCCTCCCTTCCTTTTTTCCTCCCTCCCTCCTTCTTTCCTTTCCTCCTTCCTTCCTTCCTTTCCTTCCTACCTTCCTTCTTTCCTCCCTCCCTCCTTCTCCCTTTCTTTCCTCCCCCTACCTTCCTCCCTTCTTTCTTTTCTTCCCTCCCTCCCTTCCTCTTTTCCTTTCTCCCTCCCTCCCTCCTTCCTTCCTTCTTTCCCCCCTCCATCCTACCTTCCTTCCTTCCTTCTTTCCATTCCTCCCTTCCTTCCTCCCTCCTTTCCTTTCCTTCTTTCCATCCTTCCTTCCTTCCTTCCTTCCTTCCTCCCTCCCTCCCTTCCTTCCTTGACTCGAGGACAACAGGAGGGTTAATATTATTGTTTTTTATTGTTGTGCTTTTTAAACACCTTTTAACAGGCTTTAACTTATTACAATGGCTGCTGCTGTTTTCTTGGTTGGTGGCTTTGGAAAAAAGTCCTGTTTAAAATGGCAAATACGCTACTGTGTAAACGTTGTGAGTGTGGATTTCTGTCTGTGTGTGTGTGTGTGTGTGTGTGTGTGTGTGTTTGTGTGTTACCAGTCGTCCATCTTACCGGACAGCACGGTGAAGACGGCGGCGAAGGCGTTCAGTTTGAGTCCGTCGATGACATTGCTGGAGTGAAAAAGCTCCAAACACATCAGACTGAAGCCGACCACCAGCAGCAGGATGTAGAGCACCTCCGACACCACCGATAACCACAGCACACCTGCACACACGCACACACACACACACACACACACAACTTAGGTATACACAAATAAACACCAGCATACTAAATACTAAAGACTAACTGTAACTACACAGTTCAGTGAGATAGAAAAAGCACTTTTGAAATGAGGGAACAGACACAAGAGCCGTCCTGAATGCTACACCTGGTATTAACATGTGATCTGTGTCTGGATATATTATCTGGATAATGACATTGGATCTATGGGTGTGTACATTTACACCTGGTATTAAAATGCAGTCATTGTCTCAGCTGTGCCTGCAGTGTGATTAACTCTCAATATGCAATATTTGACAGGTGGCCAACTCTCTTTCCTCCCTTCGTTCTTTCGTTCCTCCATCCCCCTTTCTTCCCTCCTTCTTTCCTCCCACCCTTCCTTCCGTCTGTCTTTCCTCCCTCCCTCCTTCTCTTTCTTTCCTTCCTCTGTCTTTCCTCCCTTCCTTCTTTCCTCCCTCCATTGAGTCTGTCTTTCCTTCCTCCCTCCCTCCTTCTCTCTTTCTTTCCTTCCTCTTTCCTCCCTCCATCCCCCTTTCTTCCTCCCTCCCTCCTTCTCTTTCTTTCTTTCCTTCCTCTGTCTTTCCTCCCTTCCTTCTTTCCTCCCTCCATTGAGTCTGTCTTTCCTTCCTCCTTCCCTCCTTCTCTCTTTCTTTCCTTCCTCCTTCCTCCCTCCATCCCCCTTTCTTCCTCCCTCCCTCCTTCTCTTTCTTTCCTCCCTTCCTTCTTTCCTCCCTCCATTGAGTCTGTCTTTCCTTCCTCCCTCCCTCCTTCTCTCTTTCTTTCCTTCCTCCTTCCTCCCTCCTTCTCTTTCTTTCCTTCCTCCCTCTTTCCTCCCTTCATCCCCCTTTCTTCCTTCTGTCCTTCCTCCCTCCCTCTTTCCTTCCTTCCTTCTTTCCTCTGTCCTTCCTCTTTTCCTTTCTCCCTCCCTCCTTCCTTCTTTCCTCCCTCCCTCCTACCTTCTTTCCTCCGTCCTTCCTCCCTCCCTCCTTTACTTCCTTCTTTTTCCCTTCCATCCTTCCTCCCTTCCTTCCTTCCCTCCTTCCTTCCTTCCTTCTCCCTCCCTTCTTCCTCCCTCCCTCCTTTACTTCCTTCTTCCTCCCTTCTTCCTCCCTCCCTCCCTCCCTCCCTTCCTTCCTTGACTCAAAGACAACAGGAGGCTTAAATGTGAGTTTCTGCATGTTAGAACTTTTGTCATTTAACTAAACTCAACTTCTTAATGCGTCGGTTTCTAATGTTGTCTTATCACCAGCATCTGTACAAGGACGAAGGTTTTTGTAAGGTTCTCTCGACAATAACATCATAAAATTAAACTTTTTTGACACACATTCATTCACTTTTCCTCCTTGTTCCTTGTTGACATTCACTCCTGGCCCTGTCACGTGCAGGGAAGGATGCATTGTCCTCCAGGCGCAAACTGAGGGCGGGGACATTAGATTGTCCTTCCACTCATTTTGTCTTCATTCATCCCTCCGCTTGTTCGATAACCCGGAAACTGCTAATGAAACTATGATGGATCTTTCAACAATGATGATGCATCTTAACCACCACGACACGCAGGACATGACACCCGGAGCTCAAAACAAGGAGAGAGATATTTGTTTCCGATCGGCCCAAAGGACAAGAGGAGGTGCAGTTTGATTTCTCCACCTGCTTGTCTGACACACATTGATTGTCTCTTCACAGGAGCCCCTCTGGTCAAACCCGGAGAGGAAGAAAAAATAAGACATTATGCAGGAGATGATGAACACGTTTTACAGCCCTACTGTACCTCTTCGTCCTCTGGAAATGTGAACATTTTTAAAGCAAGAGACGAGTTGTCATCCTGTAACAGTAGCAGCCCTCAGGGATCCACTCTCACTACCAGAACCTGCTTTTCTGTCTTTCTTTCTTTCTTTCTTTCTCTCTTTCTCTCTTTTTTCTCTCTTTTTTTTCTCTCTCTCTCTCTCTCTCTCTCTCTCTCTCTCCCTCTCTCTCTCTCTCTCTCTCTCTCTCTCTCTCTCTCTCCGCTCCACAGCTCTCCACATTTATAATTTCTAAGCGGCAGAAGCTCCTCTTGAATGGGAGAGGCTCATGACACAGAATTAAACAGGATTATCTGCTCCGCTCTGCTTACTCGGCTCTGTCGGGGGTTTTGTAGATGAGGTAGAAGTACAACCTCCAGGCTGAGTTTTCAATTTCAACATCAGTTTAGTTAGAAGGGGCAACTACGGGATCCCTGAACAGCCAAAACTGATCTGTACAATGTTTATGACACTCATTCCTATATGTTTTACAAAGGATATTTTCATTAACTTTCTATATGAGTCAAATGAAACGAACCCTCCAACAGCCCTGAACTCGCTCGTCTCAGCCTGATGAACGCCACCTGTTCCTGATAATGATGATGATGAGATTCCTGACATTTGATCATTAGCATAATCACTTCCTGAACACTTAAAACACTGCGTAGTTTCATGTCCTGCTTTCATAAATCAAGCAGGTGAAAACATATATTTAGAGGTAAATATGATGTGCAATATATATTATTTATTCATTTCTGTTTTATTTTATTTAATATCGTGTTTTTTAATGTACGCCCCACAGAGTAGCAATTCTAATTTTGTTGTATGCTATACAATGTGACAATAAAGACAATCTAATCTAATCTCAGTAGTAGAGGATGTCCAAAAATTAGAAAATATTAATCCAGCTGCCAACATGTGTCATCCTAGCATAAACAAGGTAACGCTTTGACAAGGATTTAGATGCTAAAATATGTCTTTTAACCTTCGTGTCGTCCTGCCGGTTCAAATTAACCCCGTCTGTTTTGACTGTTCCTTCCTTCCTCCCTTCCTTCTTTCCTCTGTCCTTCTTTCCTTTCTCCCTTTCTCCCTCCCTCATTCCTTTTTTCATCACTCCCTCCTACCTTCATTCCTTCCTCCCTTCCTTCCTCCTTTACTCCCTTCTTCCTCCCTTCCATCCTTCCTTCCTTCCTCCCTCCTTTCCTTCCTTGTTCCTCCCTTCCTTCCTCCTTCCCTTCATTCTTCCTCCCTTCCTTCCTTCTTCCTTCCTTCCTTCCTTCCTTGACTCGAGGACAACAGGAGGGTTAAAGGCAAAGCGCTCTGTAATTGGAGCTGGTCAACAAATATGACATTAGACAATATTAAATGAGAGAATGTAATAGTCTACATATGTCTATTATGCCAATAAAATCATATAATCTAACAAAAAACCTTTCTGTAAATTGGCAGCCATGATGAAGATGATATGGTTTGTTAATTTCAGCATCATGTTTATACTTTGAATTCAGATTAGTGAAGAGAGGCAGAGAGGATTTATTCGTGACCCGTTCGACAGGTCTGGGCCATAATTTTGTTTATTCTTGAGAGAAAATTAAAGAGAAAGGAGAAGATAATTGATGAATGCCACAAATGTTCTTAATTCACTCGTAGGTGCATTTTAAGAACAAATCTGTTGAGAGTAGTCACAGAGGCAAAAGGAAGAATTTTTAAAAAGGAGAAAAAAGGTCAAGTTTAATTAGAAGCAACTTTTCTTCTGCAGCTAAAGGCCCGTTTTGAGATGAAAGTTGGCATTCATTACAGAAATTCGTAGTGAAATCTTTGGCTGTCGAATCTAAAACGATGTCCTAGATCTCACTGTGAGACTCGTCCAAAAAGGCAATCTGAGGTAACCGTCTGACAAAGATAAATTTAAGACCAAATTCTCCGAATCAGACTTGCTGCTACACGTCATCATCCAGCATCGATTAAACACACCAGTCAGAGTACGACATGAAATGATGCACAGGCTGGAAGCTCTAATCTACAGTGTTTCCCATGGGACTGTGAATGCAGCATAAAAATAGACTGCTTTATGAAACCAGACACAGACAGACAGTCAGAGGAGTGGTGATGAATCTGACCAAATCCAAGAGAAAAATATGAAATAAAGCCGGTTTTTTTTGGGTTGTTTTAATGATAAAACAATAAGTTGGAGGGCAGAGGAAAGCCAGTAAAGAGAAATGAGGCTGAGAGGAGTGAGACGACAAGCAGAAACCACTGGAGGCATAAGCGATAAAAGCATCACCAACCACTTTACGATAAGGTGCAAAATTAATGTGACAGCTGCTCACATCAGGCCGTCTGAAGGAGAAGCTGCAAACCGGCAGAGTCTCAGCAGCCGAAAAACCTTCAGGATACCAAACAGGAAGTAAACTGAGCAGCGTTTCCTTCAACGCTAGCAGCATGTCGGTCCACTGCTTTGCTTCACGTTGAAATATCTCGACAACTATTGAATGGATTGTGATAAAATGTTGTTCAGACATTCATGTCACTCAGAAGATGAATCCTACTGACTTTGATGCTCCTTCAACTTTTTATGCAGCGCCACCATCAGGACAAAATTTTAGTTATACATAATATGTATAACAAAAATATATGTACATAATAAAACAAACAACATTCCCATCAGACTCTGCTATCACGCCTTATTTACTATATAGTGCACTACATTTACCCTCTGCCATATTATTCCATGAATTCAAAATAATGACATGTTCTGAAACAATAAGGTATGTATATTTACCATAGACTGTATATAAGAAATGGACGTAACATCCATGACGTCACCCATTGGTTTGTGGACTGCTGCTCGGAAGCCAATAGTTTCGGATCTGAGCAGCGGCGTCTTGAAAATTTCAGGTGCATGCCGGGAAAAATAAAAACACGGATTCTACTTATATGGGCATCAGGAGGAGCATGAGGCGCCCTCCTGAACCTGTGAACCAATCAACCTGTCAATCACGACGTAGCTACGCCCTAATGCATACCCTGCTTTATCGTCACATATAAAATCAGGGAGGCCAAAATGTCCCAAATGAACATCATACTGCATTGAAGAAGGCTTTAAACTAGCGATTGAGACCATAAACACATTTTGAAAACGTTTACTGAGGTTAGAAATCAAGTGAGAAGTTGGTGAATTCTCCATTGACTTGTATAGAGAAGGAAGTCCTTTTGACACCAAAACGGTCGCCCCCTGGTGGCCTTTTGATAGAATGCAGTTTTAAGTTTCTTCCGCGTTGGCCTCATTTCAGAGGACCGGAACTCCCCGCCTGATATTTACACATTTTAAGTTGCATCAGACTCTCATTGTGAGTCTCTCAAAGGAATGCGGCTCATCCGCCACAGTTTATGACTACAGAGTATTGTCGTGGAACACAAATATGAAATAATACACAACACGAAACTGAAGATTGGTCAATGTAGTTGGTCAAACATATCAGGTTATATGAGTATATCCAATGGCAAATACCCTTAAGACATACATTTTCGTACCCATGTATCTTACATGAGACTCATACACCCTCAAGATACAGGAAAGTGAAAGAGCTTAAAGCCATAAATTATTTCTTGACACCTTACCGTGATCCACACATCCCAAAACTCAGAGCTTCTATCTTATTTGGATACAAGCCAAAGCAAAGGAAGATCAGTGGGTCTCTTAACAATAACAAGAGACACTTTCCACATGGTTAATGTTGACTCCACTGACTGACAGATCAGATTTTTAATGAAGGCGCAGCATCAGTCTGACTCCTCTCTCAGGGTTTTTTTTTTTATCAGCTGCAGCTTTGATTTCCAGCCAATCAATGGAAACAGATTCAGAAGGGATAAAATGCCTGTAAGGGGAAAGTGCTACAATATTGACATATTGACCAAAACAATTTTCTCCCCCGTTTCGTGTCTTATTGAATATGTATCAGAGCTGACTGAGACTTCATTAAACTCAAGACAGTAAATAAAACGTGTTCGGAGGGACTCAGCCTGCACAACTGATAACAGGAAGCAGCTCATCAGACCGAGCCTCATCTCAAATGGAGATAATTATGCCTTTAATTACTACGCGTGTGTTCGTGTGAATGTGTGTGCTCATAAGTGTGTCAGTGGTGCATGATGTCAACAGTTTCTGCCTGTGATACATTTTTTGACACCTTTTCTCAGGGTTTCCATATCCAGGAATCCAGATTTAATAAGAATTTAGACCCACAGGGAATCTCATTAACAGGATTATTGTTTTAATAATTTAGCTCTGAAATGAGGATGAAACTCCGAGTTAAATCAGGGCTACAATTAATGATTTTAATGAGTCAATCAATTAATATTTAGATTAATCAATTAATGATTTACTTTCTAGAACATATTAAAAATGTGAAGTTTTCCAATTATAATCTGGAATCAAGTCGAAAAACCTTCACAAACTAAGCGTCCACGGCTGGTTGGAGCCCCGAGTTTTGACTTGCAGGTAGAATTACTAAATAAGTTCGCCTCAAATTCTGTAACTTTGACCATGTTAAGTATAGATATCTGACATAATAACAGTATAAATTAACTGAAAATCACAAAAAATAGCATCTCTTATTGGTGGAGGTTGTGGGAGCTGAATGAAGCCTGAAAGAAATACCTGCAGACGTTACTTGGGGCTTCAAAATGTGTGAGAATGTGTGAGGCTTACAGTTAAGAATCTCCTAAAATGTTACTGTTATCTGTAATTTATGTATTAAAAAACAAACTGAATATCAGTTATAGAAAAACAATAAAGCACAAGGGCTCTTTGTAGTAAATCAGCTTCATTCTGTAATAACTGTAATTCATTGTGTCCCCATTTCACTTCCTACTGAACACTTAAATAAGTACCGTAATAAGCAAACTATGAAATGTATTTTTTTGAGTTTTTTTGGATGTTTGGTAGGTGCTTAGTCTTCTTTTTTTGGTATTCTGCTCTTTATTTCTAAAGCCAGGCTGCAGCCCTGGTGGCTCTCTGAATGTTTTCTTGTAAACAAATTAATTTTTTTTTGGTTTCAGTTTTCATTAACAACAAACTTGGAGCCGACTGTGGAGCAGCTGTGGTGTAAAACCCAGCAGCGAGCATGTAGGGCTCAAAGGACGGGAGATTAACATACTGTATCCTTGTGTGAGGAGCAAGGTCGCCCTGCTCAATACATCATAACATCCACCGCTGCTCCGTGCAACACTCCTGCTCTTTTTCCAGATGGCATTAACAGATGAAACCGTCAGAGAACTTTCATTATTAACTACCTGCTCTGCATGAAACAGCGAATTAGAGGCTACACCCACATGCACCGAAATATTCCCTTTCTTCTGGACACTCAAATATTCCTTTCATTAGCAGCTGGGTATAAACACCATGTGCTGTTAGAAATAACCTGCTCTTATCTTCAGTTAAGAGGAATATTTATGCGTTACCCCAGATATTCTCTCATTATCCAGGGTCCTAATAAACAAAAATATATTCTAATATTCTGTTTTGCACATCATACCAAAAAATGTCTAAATATAAAAGAGTTTCTGTGCTTGACTGAGGTGGAAAAGGTGCTAAAAGAGAAAAATAAGTACAAACACAGCAATAAAAAAAGAGCCTGTTGTCCTCGAGTCAAGGAAGGAAGGGAGGAAGGAAGAAGGAACGGAGGAAGAAAGGGAGAAAGAAGGAAGGAAAGGAGGAAGGAAGGGAGAAAGAAGGAACGAAAGGAGGAAGGAAGGGAGGAAGAAGGAAGGAAAGGAGGGAGGAAAGAAGGAAGGGAGGAAGAAGGAACAAGGAAGGAAAGGGGGGAGGGAGGAAGGAAGGGAGGAAGAAGGAAGGAAAGGGGGGAGGGAGGAAGGAAGGAAGGAAGGAAGGAAGGAAGGAAGGAAGGAAGGAAGGAAGGAAGAAGGAAGGAAAGGAGGGAGGAAAGAAGG
Organism: Scomber scombrus; assembly: GCF_963691925.1. Lineage (NCBI taxonomy): Eukaryota > Metazoa > Chordata > Actinopteri > Scombriformes > Scombridae > Scomber > Scomber scombrus. The sequence continues at coordinate 3,034,445 of NC_084987.1, read as the reverse complement.
AAGGGAGGAAGAAGGAACAAGGAAGGAAAGGGGGGAGGGAGGAAGGAAGGGAGGAAGAAGGAAGGAAAGGGGGGAGGGAGGAAGGAGGGAAGGAAGAAGGGAGGGAAGGAAGGGAGGAAGGTAGGAAGGAAGAAAGGAAGGAAGGAAGGAAGGAAGGAGGGAGGAAAGAAGGAAGGGAAGAAGAAGGAAGGAAAGGAGGGAAGGAATGAAAGGGGGAGGAAGAAAGGGAGAAAAGAAGGAAGGAGGGAGGGAAGGAAGGAAGGAAGGAAGGAGGGAGGGAAGGAAGGAAGGAAGGAAGGAGGGAGGGAGGAAAGAAGGACAGAAGGAAGGGAGGAAGAAAAGGAAAGAAGGAACAGTCAAAACAGACGGGGTCAATTTGACCCGGGAGGACGACACAAACGTTAATAACATGCAGCTGTCTCATAAATCAAGACCTACAAAAAGACTGAGTGAGAAAATCAATTAATACATGTCAGTTCCCTTGATCGTCCTCCTCCGTCAATAAAATCACAACGAAGGACGCAGGATGCTTCACATTAAGTGCTTGTGTTGTCTAACAGCACATAAAACGCCCTCATCGGATCACATCGGACAATGTTTGTCGATTTCTGAAACAGACAATCACTTCCACTTAACGCAGCAACTAGCCAGGTGTGTGTGTGAATGTGTGAGAATAAGGACAGGTGTAACACGTCTGTAAATTGTATGAACAACTGAAACTGAAAGTATGTACAGTTATCCTTCACCTCATCAGGTATAAATAGGGATGGTTACCAAGTGTCAGTCCTGTTATCAGTGACTTCATTCATTTAACGTTTATTTACTGTTAAATTAACATTTTCCCAACTTGTCGCCATCATTGTGTATCAGTACTAATAAGTAGTGTCAGTACTGATAAAACACTAACAATATTCAATAACTCAATATAAACATTTTTATATTGGGATGTTGGTCCGTGGGACTTTCGACACCCTAAACTTGACTGGCCATCACGCCACCAAGAGCCGAGTGAACCCAGGAGCCGCTATGGAGCTAAACCAGCCTGTAATCAGCAGCTACAGTCAGTCAGCTCGTCTGCCCTCAAACCTCTGTGGCAGTCAATTATGACATCACATCCCCTTTTTATATCACCAAATAACTAATCAAAAACAGAAAAATTAGAAACTGAACATACATTAACATGAAAAGAATTACCCGAAGTGACAGAAACCATCTTTGGGAAAAATATATTTGACATTCACTTTGATTTTTTGGTTCATATCCTGTCCACTAGTTTGGATGGGGCAGGATATATGAACCATACTGCAACCAGTCATTATGTAATGGACTGTACTTATGTAGCCCTTTTCTAGTCGTTATGACCACTCAAAGCACTTTTACATTACTTCTCATTCACCCATTCACACAGATTCATACACTGATGGCAGGAGCTACCATGCAGGGTGCCAACCTGCTCATCAGAGAACTAATCATTCATACACATTCATACACCGTTGGCACAGCAACGGGAGCAATTTAGGGTTAAGTGTCTTGCTCAAGGACACATCGACAATCGAACTGCCAATCTTCCAATTGGTGGACACCCACTCTACCTCCTGAGCCATAGCCGCCCGTGTGGCAATACAGATATTATGGCTTCACTCATGCCATCCATCTCTATATACATTTCTCACCTTGTTTCAATAAGCTGACTGCAGTGTAACTGTCAGAAAATCTACTATAACTTTGATATAGTACCCAGTTGTGCCACTAGGTGGAGCTTTTCACTGTTTCATGAGATGGCGTAACAGGTGTGCTTGCTAACCATAAGGGCTGAACAACTTGTAAGACAAATGCACCTCCCTGCTGTCCAAGGAAGAAGAAAGTTGCAGCAAAAAGTTGTAAAAACTCCACTGAGTTGCTGTCTGGCGGCTGTCTGGTTTAGTTAGCTATCTGAGGCTAAAGCAAAGGCTGCATATTATTTTATATAAAACCAATCAGACTGAAGTACACTGTGGAGAGATTAAACTGTTTTATATTTATTCAGTGTTATTGACTGTTGAAGGCTGCAGCACTTTTCGTTAATGAAAAATGGGTCATGTTTGAACTGTTAAATATGTCCAACACATCTTTAATCTGATCTAACTTATTTCCTCTATTGAAGCTGGAAGTTGTGTAGCTGTTTGCCGTCTTGAATACATTGGATTTTGTCGACCAATTGTTGAATAGAGACAGACGGGAGCACTACAGTTTTAAATTAAGTAATTATTTTTTGTAATGCACATACCCAGAGCTGGCAGCAAAAGACCAGATGACGTCTTTTCTTAAGCGTAACCTTACAGTGTCCCTCAGGAAGCCACAAGCAACCAGTCTGGCCAAGGCCGCATGCTTCAACAAGCACAATGTGGGCACTGTTTTAATAACCTGGTCCTTATGACAAGCGTGGTTTTGAGGCTCAAGATGTCTGGAATATGGATGAAACGGGGCTTATAACTGTGCAAGCTCCAGAAAAGATAATTGCTCCCAAAGGGCTGCAGCAGATTGGAGACGTGACATCCAGCGAGAGAGGTAGCCTCGTGACTGTTGCTGTTGCGGTCAATGCACAGGGGATTCCTATTACCCCTTTCCTTATCTAAGAAATTCCATGCACACATTATCCATGACAGACCCACTGGATCTGTCAGTGCAACCAGTGGTTCAGGATAGATGCAGGAGGAAGAATGTTGGTCTTCGTACGCTATTTTGCCAATCACACCAAGCTATTGCAGAAGACCTAGGTCTTCCTTTTGTTGGATAACAACGCTTCCCACGTCAGTATTTGCAAGGAACATGGTATTGTGCTGTTGGCCTTTCCACATCACTGCACCCATTAGCTCTGGATGAAGACACACGCAGGCATCAATGCGACAATCTATGACCTACCTGGCATTGTTGGCAAAGCCCTGATGACATCAAGTCATCGCTTCTGGCCCTACAATATTGACATTTTAAGTGAAAATGACTTTGCTGCAGCCTCTGTAACTGACAGAACCAACCACTGCCCCCTCTGAGCCCACTCCTGCATTCGGCCCTGTTGAAGTCAGGTCCCTCCCAAAGGCAGGACAACCTAAGAGTTTTGCCAAGACAAGTAAGAAGAGCGCAAGTGCCATCTTCACAGACACTCCAGTCAAAAGAAGAAGAGAAGTGAAAAACTGACGCTCAGGGCCAAAAAGAAAGATCTTGAGTTCAAAGGAAAATATAAATGAAACGAATCATTCCTCTGAGGATTGCCTTGTGCAGTGAAGATTTTGCCTCCTCTGTCCCAAGGGAGAAATGGGTGAAGTATGTCTTCTGTAAGGGATGGGCATATAAATTGTGCACTGAAAAGTATGAACATTATATTTGTCATGACTGTGATAAACTTAAAAACTGCTTTGATTAATAACAAGGACACACAGGGTAAGTGTCAAGTCTCTTCACTGCATCCACGATTCCCTCACTTGTGTCTTAGTCCCTCCCAACAAGGACGCACGGAGAGACGCAAGGAAACCATAAAAGGCGAGAGGACACACGGAAATATGGTTTTAGAGAAATGAGATGTCTTTCCCTCTGAAACATCATGTAAAATGACATCCGTTTTTGATTACGGTGGCAGCTGGATCAGTTGTAAGTCAGCTTTAACAGCTGAGGAGACTTCTGATAGAGTTCGTGTCTTCACACATGTGCTAATACTAATAAAAGCTCACTGTTATCACTACCAGAGCAGCTGTGTTTTATCTCTGTAGCTTGTTACCTGTTTAACACCTGCGCATGAATAAAAAGATGCATTCTGTATTCATGCTGTGTCCTGCTCGGAGGCAGAGGAGCCATTTCTACCGGCATAGTGCGTCATTATTTATTCATTATTTGCATCTGTATTTATTGATATTCTGATTGTGAGTTCATTATTAAATAACCCGGAATATGGCCAGGGTGTCTTTTGAACACTGGAAATTATTCATTAGGCTAAAGGTTTCAGGGAAAATGGAAATTATATAACTCACATCAAACCCGGCACTCAGAGATTTTCAGCCTCTGATGTGACTGAATGGAAATACAAAATATAAATGTATTTAAAATGTGTTTCTCGCTGTTAGACATAATCTTCTTTATGTTAATTTTATCCATATCAACAGTTAATTGGGGAAATAACAGATCATGAAAAGAATATTCCTTCTAATAAATGAAGAAAGCTGTTTATGGTCTTTTATGGTTCGTTGATCAGGCCTACAATTAACACACATTTTTAACTAGATGGTGAATCAGAAAACAAATAAAAACTTGGGAGTGATACACTTGAGTTTAATCAGCTGCAGCATACAATCAATAACTACTTTCCAATCCGAGAAGAACATGTCAGCCAATAAAATGAGCTTCAATGAGCTCTCGTATATCCTCATGTAACGTCCTTCAAGATGGCGGAACAACTTTGGGCTTAAACTTAGATTGAGGAGTTCGGAAAGATCAAATAAAAGACTTCAGATGTACCAACAGTTATTAACCCTCCTGTTGTCCTCCCGGGTCAAATCGACCCCATCTCTTTTGACTGTTCCTTCTTTCCTCCCTCTTTCTTTAATTTTTCCTTCGTTCTCCCCCTCCTTCCCTTTTTCTTTGCTCCCTCCTCCTTCCTTCCTTCATTCCTTCCTTCCTCCTCTCCTTCCACCCTACCTTCTCTCCTTACTTCCTTCCTCTTTTCCTCCCTCCCTCCTTACTCCTTTCCTTCCTACCTTCCTCTTTTCCTCATCCCTCCTTACTCCTTTCCTTCCTTCTCTCCTTCCTCCCTTCCTCTTTTCCTCCCTCCCTCCTTACTCCTTTCCTTCCTTTCCTTCCTTCTTTCCTTCCTTCTTCCTTCTCTCCTTCTTCCCTTCCTCTTTTCCTCCCTCCCTCCTTACTCCTTTCCTTCCTTCCTTCCTTCCTTCCTTCTCTCCTTCCTCCCTTCCTCTTTTCCTCCATCCCTCCTTACTCCTTTCCTTCCTTTCCTTCCTTCCTTCCTTCCTTCTTTCCTCCCTTCCTCCTGTCCTTTCTTGACCTGAGGACAACAGGAGGGTTAAACGGGTCTTACACAAAGTGCCATGTATGTGAGTCGCCACTAGGGGTAGAGTGTGAGTAAATGACTGAAAGAATGATTGGGTGAGTTACTGACATTGCTGGTAATAGCAGGGATTTGCATCTAAAAAAATAAATAAATAAAAAAGACTAATATAATAAAAATGAAAAAACGTATCAGTTAGCAGGGTAAAATCATGCTCTAAGCCAGGGGTGTCCAAACTACGGCCCGCGGGCCAACTGCGGCCCGCAGTCCATTTTTAATTGGCCCGCAGGAAATTTTATAATTAGAATAGAATATGGCCCGCACTGCTTTGCATCTCAACCACCAAGTTTACTCCTGACCTTCCAGCCATCCTTGAGTCCAAAACGCAGCATCAATGCTCCCACTGAGTGCAATGCCGTTCCCGTTTTAGGTGAGTTAAAAATATATTACACAGTATCCGTGTGTTATTAAGCATAATAACTTAAATAACACGCTTGAAATGTACCCAGGGTTTCCCACAGCACTTTACAGTTAAGGCGGCCGCCTTAGCAACACACGCCTGCCGCCTTAACTAACGTCTTAAAAAAATAAAAAATAAAAAACAAAAATAAATATATATATATGATCAGGGCCTGAATTTCAGCGTGGGATTGCAGGTATTGCGCACAATTTAATTGATTCCCGCAAATCCAACACTTATATTCCTGCACACATTTACAGCGATGTATATTAATGTTCAACCAACGTCTGCAGCGGTGTTTACTGCAGGACGACTGGCCGGAACCGCTGTGTCCGACTGTCTGACTTCGACCCTGAACACACCTGTAGCTCTCGCTGTACCTCCCGCTAGCATAACACAGACAAGCTAACAGTGATATTAAGTTTAAGGAAACAAACACAGACCGCTGGTTAAAACATAAATCTACATCATCTGAGGCAGAACCTGCTCAGAAAAACTAATGAAAACAGCGCCATGTGATGTCATCATTAACAACGTTAATCCTCAGACAGGTAACTGTGACGTTACTATAGCAACACGTTTCAGGTTTTCTCATTCAGCAGTCCTGAAGAGAGAGAGTGAGGCAGATTCAACAAAAATGTGATGCTACTGAAGCTGAATATCACTACTTAACTGTAAAATACTATATAACTTGTAATTACTATAAAATAAAGTTAAGAGAATAAGTTAACTATATAAGATAGACTCACTGGCCTAACCTGTGCAATCTAATTTAATCCAATACAGCAGCTCTGCTATAAATTCTACATTTATGAAGCTTATACTACATTTTTTAACAAGAAGGTGAAAATTCTGCTTTATGTTCATTATTGAGTGATTGAGGTGTATTAGGATGCATTATATTGAATGGTGTTCTTAATATTTTGTCCATTCCATCAACATACATGAGGAGGGCAAAATATTAGGAACACCTTTCAATATAATGCACCTAAGTACACCACCACCTCTTAGTACGACCTCAGTAATAAACTAAGTGGAATTATCACATTTTTGACAATGTCAACAAAAACTAAAAATGTATAACCCCCCCCCCCCCCCCCCCCCCCCCCCCCCCCCCCCCCCCTCCGTTTCACTGCTCCCCACCACCTTAACAAACACATTTTGTGTGGGAAACCCTGGTACCCATCCCATTTTCCCCTTTATGGTTCTTTCTCTGTACTGTGAATGGGATCACCATCCTGTCTAAGAAGAAATCTGAGGCTGCTGTTCTGAGAATTAGCTACCAACCCTTTTTCTGAAAAAAACAATAAAAATCCATTTATGGAAAGCTTTGATGACGGCTGATTTTTTCTGTAAATATATTCAACAATATAGCAAATTTGACCAACTTTTAAAGGATTTTTCTTACTTTAATACAATAGATGTGAGGCTATATAACTCACCTCTAGTAAGTGGCCCAGCCCCTCGTATATTTTGCCGTATATGGCCCTCAGTGAAAAAAGTTTGGACACCCCTGCTCTAAGCACTTACTGCTGCCTTTATGTTTGGGCCTTTATAACAAGTGTTTGAAAGAAGATTGATATAATTGTTGATCTGTTTTTATTTCTAGATGATAAAAGGCTTTTTTCTTCCATATGTTCACATTAACTTAATCAGGATTCCCGGCCAGGCTATTATGCATGTGGGCCAATCCTTATAATCCATATAAGCACATTGTTAGTGTTTGTCATGTTGTTGGTCATTTTGGCCTTTTTAGTTTTTCAGGTTTCCCTGGAGCCGGGGAGCAAACTGTCAATCACAGCAGACATCAAGGTTACTATTTATTAATGAAGCAATCATTTCCAAAATGACCATGAGCACATGTATTAGAAGGTCCTAATTTAGAGACTGTTATTAAACTATTAACGCATTATTGATGGTAAACGAGGCCGACTATCGATTAAAGAAACTGCTTAAAATGTGCACCACTAAACCTGTGTGAAGTTATCATTAGTAACCAATTAAGCAGTTTTATGAGAATGTTTGTTTGCTCTGAGAACTTCTTTTACCCTCTTAAAAAACGTTTTACTCAACTAAATAATGTATAATGGTGAACAAATCTCCGGGAACAGTACACAGAACTGTAGAAACAAAATAATGAGAAGCTCTAGGAGCTTTTGTGACTTTTGTGGCCACTTCTAACCTGAGCAGGCTGGCTAACAAATCATTGACTAGTAGTCACTACATCTCCAAGCCTCATGATGCACTTGCACCATATGTTAAAACAACATATTTTTATGTATTTTTCGTATAAATAAAGTAGCAGGTTTATACACATCCTTGAGGGTAAAAACAAATCTAGATGTGAAGCAAAAATCACATTAAAAATAACATTGCTCTTCTCTAAGGGTATATGTGGGTGAAACTTCTGTGGACTCCAAACACTGACAGAGTCCTGAAAAGTACAATATTACATATATTTTCCTTTTTCTCCTGGTTTCCCCTCTGACGAACAGGTGGGGAGCGGTAGGGAGTGGTGGCGATGCCTAATGACGGTCATTACTCACCTCTCTCCGACGCCGGGGCCAGATCAATGAAGCTCCGACACTTCTCACCTGAGAGAGAGAGAGAGAGAGAGAGAGAGAGAGAAAGGGGAGGTGAAGGGGATGAGGAAGAGAAGGATGTGAAAAGGAAAAGAAATGGGGAAAGGTGAGGAACACGAGGTGAAATGAGCTGGGAATGAAGCAGAGAGTGAGAATGAGAAAAGGAGGAGGAGGAGGAGGGGGAGAAAAAATAGGAGGGAAAGGAGCATGGTATGAGGTGATTAGTGAGAAGGAGGAAAGGTAAGGATGAAAATGAATGCATGATATGGAAAGACGCCAAGAGAGAAGAGCATAAAATGAGCGTTAGTGTCAAGTCGATTTAAAAAGGATACAAGCTAATAATGCTGCAGTACAAAGACACACAATGACTCCTCAATGTCAGTCTGCTGCTCTTCTTCATCCAACAACATTTGTTTTGTAGAGGTAGTGGTAGATACATTTCTACTTTCAAGACGAGTTTGTCATTGTCACCTTCACTGACACTATAAACTGAAGCACCACTATCTTCTTCTAGGACCTGCAAGGAAAGGCTTACATGACTGACAAGGTTAGGCAAGCAAACACTTTCTTTATGTTTGTGCCACATTTAGAAAATATCTAAATATCCTTTGTTGTTGTTGCCTACGGTGTGAAAGAAATACTACGCTATATTACAGACCATAGACTGTATATAAGAAATGGACGTAACATCAGTGACGTCACCCACTGGTTTGTGGACTGCTGCTCGGAGGCCAATAGTATCGGATCTGAGCAGCGCCATCTTGAAAATTTCAGGTGCATGCTGGGAAAAATAAAAACAGGGATTCTACTTATATGGGCATCAGGAGGAGCATGAGGCGCCCTCCTGAACCTGTGAACCAATCAACCTGTCAATCACGACGTAGCCACGCCCTAATGCATACCCTGCTTAATCGTCACATATAAAATCAGGGAGGCCAAAATGTCCCAAATGAACATCAATAGCATTGAAGAAGGCTTTAAACTAGCGATTGAGACCATAAACACATTTTGAAAACGTTTACTGAGGTTAGAAATCAAGTGAGAAGTTGGTGAATTCTCCATTGACTTGTATAGAGACGGAAGTCCTTTTGACACCAAAACGGTCGCCCCCTGGTGGCCTTTTGATAGAATGCAGTTTTAAGTTACTTCCGCCTTGGCCTCATTTCAGAGGACTGGAACTCCCTGCATGGAAACAGCCTACTGCATATAATACATCCACACTAATGAAACTAAAATCATAAAGCTCGTGTTGTTAGTGACACTGCCTTTAAAATCTACACACAATAAAGAAAGTAGAAAAGATTATTCTCGAGTATTTCTTAACTTCTTCTCACTCAGGATAAAAATGTAACACTGACATTACTCCCAGATGGGAAGAACATGGAAGTGGGGCACTGCTGGCCTTCTTCTGGCCTGGACAAAATGGATGTGGGCCTAAAAATGGCCCATATGTTAAATAGCAAATATGACCTATATATCCCAAATCAAATGTGGGCCTCTTTTGGTTTTACTTTCAGGTATTCAGGATGTGGGCTAGTTCTGGTTAATCTGTTTTTTTTTGTTTGGCATTGCTGTGATTGCTTGAGGCCCAGATCTGGTAAAGGGATGGACCGCTCAATTGCCATCATTCTGCAGAGCTAAGAGAGTCTGAGGCCATAATTTCCTTGGAGGTATTTGCTTTGTTTCATTATACTTCAATACTTCAATACTCTTACAGCCATTATAGGGCAAAACAACCCTACATAAAACACATGAAAGGAATCAATAATCAACCCACTGATCTGCAGCTCAATGCAGCACTCGCTTTTCTTTGGTTTCTTTCCTTCATGTGTAATAAAAGGCCTCCTGCTCTACACCTGCATTTAAACTGTTATTACACAAAAATATGTGTTTTGACTGATGTAGATAGAGAATGGCAGCTTCATCCATCCATCTGTCTCTCTAACAGACATATAGGGTAGAAAATAATATTGGCTAACAATCAGAGTTGGTTTTAACAGTATACAATGCTTTTAATTTCTGTTTTAATGATTATTGGACAGCAACAGGAGGCGGCCATCACTTAATTACCTTACAACTTGATGTTTAAGTCTGCTCATTGAAACCTAAAGAGACATTTTGTCTCTGTTATTTTGTCATACGTGGGATGATGATTTTCAGGCTGCAGACGGGTTGATCAGCGCCCCCGGTTGGACCCTGTAGGTCACAGATCAGCAGCCACAACACAAGCCATAACTCAGCCTCTGCAGTGTCACAGGCAGCAGGCAGGCCCATCCATAACCAGCCTGAACACCAACGCCCTCGCTCTGTACCCCACGCCCAAACAACCGATATAGAGATGCACTTCCGGGTCCAATTTAAGTTTCATGCACGGAAATAGACCTGTATGTGCTCTATATATTATCAAATATCTACGAAATATGCATGATTATTATGATTGGGTGCTATTAAACTTCCAACAGTCTAACCTTCTTCTTTAGCCACAGACTCTCAGGAGTAGAGCACTCTATAAAGTATCTATGTGACCTTAGTTTTTATGCTTTGAAGTGTCAAATTTTGTGTATTGATAAAAGCTAAAGGCAGCAAAGTGATATATAAATAGACTTAATGATGACGTACATGAAACATGTGACATTAAAACTTCCACTGGACCCAACTATTGATCAATTAATCAAGAAAATATGCAGCAGATTAATGAATAATGAAAATAAATGTTAGTTACAACCCTAAAAATAGAGGAAATATCTTTTATAACCTCTCTAATGGATCCTACAATATATTAAAGCAAATTTGGGGTAGAAATATTACAGGAGTTGCTACATCCTTACCTAGTTGATAAAAGATTCATTCATTTTATCACAGAGGGTTGTATAAAGAAATGTAGTTTGAAGTCCATTTATGCTACTCACAAAAACAGAAAATATATAAATGGAATAATAACTCATGAGAATAAAACTATTTTTTATATTAGAGTGCAGAGGATGAATTGAGGATTCTTACAGCCTGAGGAAAGAAGCTGCTCAGTAGTCTGGTGGTACGACAGCAGCAGTGCGAGCAGGCTGATGCTGAGGTGGGTGTTGTCTTTTAGTATCCTTTGGGCTCTGTGCAGGAACCTCACCTCACCGATATCACTGATGCTCGGTAGATCTGGAAGGTTTTAATCAACCGCTGCAGGGCCTTCCTCTCTTGGCCCATGTACATGCCATGCTAATTTCAGTTTTTCTATTTCTAATCTGTAGAAAGTTAACGAGAACTTTTTAACATTTTCAATTTGCGACTGAGTGGAAGTTTAATGGCTTTCGACTGCAGAATTTGTGCAACCTGCTTTTTATCCCCTTAGATCCAAACAACAGTAATAGATTGCAACAAGCAATAATTAGCTTTTTGTCTTATTTTTTCCATGAAATTCTGGAAATTCAGTTAAAATTTAAGCGACATTTGGATGCAAACCTGGCTGGTGGGTTACGCTCCTCTGGAGATCACCTGTTGTTCATGTCCTGCCTGTCATGAATCCCACAAACTCATATTTTCATGTGGCTTTTTGTTCTCATGCCATGTCACTAAGGCCTTTATCAGACTGCCAGCCCAAATCAGTTTTTGGCATATCCAGATTGTATCCAGATTAAATTCTGGACAGCAAAAAGAAACACATGAAATGCAATTTTTGCAACATTTGGAGTTGGTTTGAAATACAATTCTGAACAGATTTCTACAGATGTGTCTCAGTACAGATGCTCCAGTCGCTCAAATTGGATTTCAAAGTGTCTCTTTGTGTCACTGATGACATTAAATCCAGAGTGATGGAAATTGTCTAATGACACTTCTGGGTGGGGCGGTGATGAATGATGGATCTCCATTTCTCATGCTGCCATGTTGGAAAGCTGCGTCACCAGTGAACATAATTACTGACACCTACGGCGTTGTTGGTGAGGTCTGGACACACAAATCCAATTTGATCACACTTGCAAGGAAAGCCCTGTTTACACCTGCCATGAACATTAGTCTCAGGTGATCTGATCACAATTGCACAGCTAAGCCACATTACTGTTAACATCTGTCTCTATAATGAGTCTCCAGCTCACCACTTGTGTCCAGACGATTTTTAGTGTGGACTAAAGAGCTAATAAAAGTAATGTATATGTTTGGGCTATTCCAACTCTTCAGGTTACTCTAACCATGTACACCTCTGCTCATTTTTTGAACTGCTGGCACGCTTTTACTAAAACAACTGCCACATACTGCATTAAGGACGTATTTGCTGTTGCATCCTTACTGGGGACACATCAGGACGCATTTACACTACAAAAGATATGTGATCAAATGTGTCCAACACCACCTTGGCAAGTGGTTTGAGTGATCAAATCACAATGAGTCTCGGAGGTGGTTTAAACTTGAATTTAGCGCTGTCCACTTGTGATCGGGCCGTGCATAATGTGTGTTAATGCCAGTCGTGAACAGGGTCTAACAGTCTACCCCTTCACCTGGTTTTCCTCACCTGTAGCTCATTCCCTCATTAGTCCCTCACAAGTCCACTTTCCTTAGTTCCCTACCTGATTGTCCTGTGTGTTTCACCAAGTTTACAAGTGTTATTTATTCCTGATTTGACCCTGCTTGCCCCTTGTTGGATTTGTTTGCCTGATCTGATTTTGACCATTCCTGTTAAAACTAAGTAAACTGAACTCTCCTCACAACTTCTTGTCTTCTCGTCTCCTTGTCATGTTTTTGGGTTCAAACCTGCTGGTACCGGTGAACATCACGCTGCATGTCAGCTGATAATCCTGTTTGTTCCACCCTTGACATCAACCAAGTCGTCCATCTTGTTCACTAGGTGCCAACTGAAATAACTGTATAAAAAAACATGATAATATAGGATGCTTTTGGGCAAATACTGCAAAGGAAAAACTCATCTGTGGTCATTTTAATTCATCTTTGTCCAAGGTTAAAAACTCTGGGGAAGTGAAGAGAGAGAGATGAGGCAACAAATGTGTTCATGCTGCAGTGAAAATCTGCCACAGCCAAAAGGTGAGCAGCACAGTGTCTGATTAGGACATGAATCTAAAATGTAATTAAAGATTGAGCGGGCTTGTCTGTGACCTGACGACAGGACTAACTAACAGCACAATCAGTATTCTTACGCCTTCCTACTGCGCACAGGCGGCAACGCTCGAAAATGTCAATTAACCAGAAAATCCCTATCGCCGCACTCCCAGCCTATCAGGTTATATGAGAAGAGATTTATTTAAAGAGGCTTCAGGTGGTTCCAAATTTCTTTTCTCGTATTTTCACTCCTCAGTCCCCGCTCTCACTGTCTCAGCAGTCTTTCATTATTCCCCCCCTCTGTGCAGCCAGCAGCTCTGCATTCTGTTTAATCAGTGATCCCATGTCATTCGGGGCTAATTGCAGCTGTAATGAGTATGAATGGTTTCGTGAAACGGCAGGTAACGTACCATTACTTCTACAGTTGTGACTCTGTCTGCATTAGTCAGCCGTATCTGCCAGGTGCAGGCCAGACAGGTGAGAGAAACCAACTTGAGGAAAAACTGTTTGTTACGACTTTATGTTGTTTTTATTTCAAAGGAGCCCAAATGAATAGATGGAATATACCTCAATTTATTCACAAACAAATCTACTAACCCAAGTATTGACTCTGACTTTGTCCACACTTTATCTGACCTGGAGCTGCAGAGATCTGACTACATAATATATTTAGTCAGACCAACTTACCCACCACGACTGACAGAGGTGACGGATAAATCAGAGACCAATTTAATTGTTCCACCCGACAGCACCAACAACTTAATTCTGTATGTAATCTGTGTTCTCTGAGTGAAAGTGAAAGTGAAGCTGGATCCTTTCAGATGGACTCAGTCAGCAGTCCACAGTGTGCATGTGTAGCAGGTAACATCTCTTTACACAGTTGAAGACAAATCTAAGCTACTTTGTCATCTTTTTGTGGCAACATCATGACACACAACACAGAATAAAACAAGCTGTCACACAAAGTCGTCTTTAAGATTGGGGCATTATCCGGCTGATGTCCTGTAGTCTGAATTCGGCATTGAAAAACTGCAACTCTTTCATTTGTTTGAAGTTAAGCACCCCTTAGTTTTACATTAATTCAATTAAATTTGGTTCCATCATCAACTTACGCAGCTGGAGATTTGCAGTTTTGTTAACAGCAGATGAAATCTTTGCATAAAGCAATGACGTGCCGTTTTATCATTGGTAGAGTGGACGGTCACACTGAGCCTGATTGCATCCTGTTACAGAAGAGCCACAGACTCTGAACAAGCTCCTTCTTATCTACCTTACAAGCATGGACACACATCTTGTTCTGCAACTTGGCTTGTTGAACGTAAACACACTTGCAAATGTCACTTCAGACCTGTTAGATGCTGGTTTGGTCGTTGCTCTTTGAATTTCCCTGTTAGCAACACGCCGTCTGTCTATGAATTATAGCTGCAGCAGTTTGTTTACTTTGTCTCCCTTCATACAGTGTAACACCAGCAGCCTGCAGGCTAAAGTCAATCAACCCCAACAGCGTGTTGACAGTATTTTTGATTGCAAAGCAGGATGATTTAATGTGATCTCCGTTTGATTCAATTGCATGAATTTCATAAAACTTTGAAAGGAAAGAAATCAATAACAAATCCTCTTTTTTAAGAACTAAAAATTGGGTGCTGAAAGGTGAACACAGTGTAGTTACTTTGAGGACAAAAAGTGAACTTTGTGCAAACTAAAGCCTCTTCTGTTCTCATTACTGCTGTTCAGACCTCCTCACAGTATCAAGCTTAGCTGCTTACGAGCATCTTCATCAGTCTTGCCAGATTGTGGTGATGTAATGAACTGAGTAAGCCTCACTGACAGCATGAGTGTTTATTAATTTAACCTCTAATTGCCCAAGTGGCCTTCTCTCTCTCTTTCTATCTGGATACAGATGTGACAGCAGCAGGGTAAAGGATAACGCAAAAGATTTGCAGATTCATCATCAGTAAATTCATGATAAACAAAGGTTCAAGGAAGTCAGGGCCTGGACAGAATCAGATTTCTACATCATGGCGCCTCAAGGATGAAAGAGAGATGGAACATGTATAAACTAAATAACAGTAAAATGCTGCTACAATACTGGTTAATGATTCATTGCAGTGACGCAGTATGAGACTGATAGAAATAACACAGATTAAAATATGTTTTATGACTGAAACAACAGGATAGATGTGAGAGCTCAGCAATATAAACAGCTAAAATGTGAGTCTAACTAGTTTGTGAAAGATTATGGGTACAGTGAGTCAGCTCAGAATGATATTATAGGATTATTATTAATAACTGCAACTGTACAACTGTATGTTTTTCCTGTCTTTGTCAGCCATCATTAAATGTAATTAAACACAATGTAAATTATATATTGTAACTGTTTTAATGCAAAGTATTTTAAAGCTCACACAGCCAACTCTGTAATCGTACAACACAAGTTATTCCCATTTCTACTCTGTAAAACATCCATAAACTGACTTCCCAGCATGCATTGTTTGGGACTTAAAACACTCAAGTTTCTTTGTTTGGTCTGAGGGGTTAGGGTTAGGTAATGGAAACAATGCAAACCCACGACAGAGGTTAATATCAAATTCAGTCCCTACACCTGTTCACTTCTAATTTAACACAGTGACTGAGAGCAGTCTTGCATGTTGACTTTGTGCTGACGCTGCACAACTACAAGTGCTTTGTTAAATGAGAAACTGACTCTTCAAACTGTAAAGAAGAAGCAAACCTGACTGTAACTTTTTGTCAGCGTGACAACTCAGTGCCTTTATTGAACGTATGTCTACTTGGGTTAACCTATCACAGTTTTTCTTTCTCACAACTCTTTGAACTAATTATTCAAGTTAAGTTTACTCACATTTTAAGGCAGAAGGGGAACTTGCATTTTTAACCCTTCTTCTTTTTCTTCTTGTTTAACCCTACTGTTAATATTCTACACCCTCACAGTTTGTTCCAAGTCAATTTTGATCCAGTTAAAGAATCCCCTCATACCGAATTTTGAACCACAGATCTTTTTAGAAAGCATCAATAGTCTGACTGATCAATAAATGTGTGATTACACCTTTTTTAATGTTTCAGAGAGCAGAGAGAGTGTATTTTTTAGCTTTTACACCACTAATGTTTGGAGAAAAAACACTTACTATCACACAATATCATGTCCTATTTTACCTAAGACATGAAAATATAATATAGCAATAATGATTTAAATGTATGTTATTGAAACTTGATCTTTATGGAGCTGTGGGGTTTATTGTATAACCATTAGAGCCATAAGTCTTCACTGCTACATCATAAAAAGAAATCTTCATAACTACTATCTTATTAAAACTATTAACTATTCATTTAACTAAAAGACATGGCAATAGATACAGAGATAATTTGACCCAGAACAGCCTCAATGGACAGAAATGTGTAGCACCTTTACAAAAGTATAACATTTTGGGCCACTTTAGGAAAAGTTATCAAATTTCAGGGTGACATTTTTTAACTGTTTTTACAGCTGTAAACCATCAAAACGGGTCATATTTGACCCAAATAGTATGCAAGGGTAAAGTCAAATTAGCTGAAAGTATACCATCCATCCTACGTGATGTAAAAGCGCCATTAGCAAAACATGTTCAGGCATCTAACCTTCTTAATTTCTGTCACAGCTCTGATGATAATAGCTGTAATTTTCTTCAGGTCCTTTTTAATTATTAACTACTGACACTGTTCAAGTCATCATGAGCTGATTACCAACAGCAGGACTTTAAACTCTGCTGTGTTTTTGGCTGGATTTCAACAGCAGGGCCAGCACTTTAAATGCAAATGTCTACCTCTGAGTGACTGAGTGATGAAGTTGCATCATTGGTCAGATGAGTGTCGCCACTTCCTTTAGCATTTCACACACAGTCCAGCCATATACTACTTTACCTATTACCCAATAATAACTTTATGGTTTAACGTCAAAACATTTTTTCTCAAGACTCAAATGTAAGAGGAAGCCCAAAGCTCTCCAAGATCCTTCATATTCAAGCTCTTATTAAACTGTCTAGGTGCGACTTAACCTTTGTGTCGTCCTCCCGGGTCAAATTGATCCCGTCTGTTATGACTGTTCCTTCTTTCCTTTCTTCCTTCCCTCTGTCCTTCCTGCCTCCTTCCCGCCTCCTTCCTTCCTTTCCTTCCTCCCTTCCTTCTTTCCTTCCTTCTTCCCTTCCTCTTTTCCTTTCTCCCTCCCTCCCTCCCTCCCTCCCTCCCTCCCTCCCTCCTTCCTTCCTTCCTCCCTCCTTTCCTGCCTCCCTCCCTCCTTCTTTCCTTCCCTCCTTCCTTCCTTTCCTTCCTCCCTTCCTTCTTCCCTTCCTCTTTTCCTTTATCCCTCCCTCCCTCCTTTCCTGCCTCCCTCCCTCCTTCTTTCCTTCCTTTCCTTCCTCCCTTCCTTCCTTCTTCCCTCCTTTCCTTCCTTCCTCCCTCCCTCCCTCCCTCCTGTCCTTCCCTCCTTTTCTTCCTTCCTTCCCTCCTTCCTTCCTCCCTCCTTTCCTTCCTTCTTCCTCCCTTCCATCCTTCCTTCCTCCCTTCCTTCCTTGACTCGAAGCCAACAGGAGGGTTAGATAAATAAAGACTAATGACAGGTGTGATCGGTACATATGGGTAACATCTTTCACATTTTCTTAATTTTTTCAACGTTTTTTTAAAAAGTTAAATTTTTCAAAAAGACATGGCAGTTTTACATTAAAGTCATTTCATTGTGTGGTGGTTAATTTTCACCTCATAATATTCATGCAACACCTAGACCACCTGATCTCATATACAGACTGTGCACTGAACGTTTAAGACATACTGAGCTCTGAAAGCTGATTGAAATCCAGAACAGTTAGTCGTGTTCTGATTAGAAGTTAATGAATGTTAATTAGTGATGTCTGGTGGCTCTGTGTGTCTATCATCTCCTCAGGATGTGCTGCCGCCGCTTTCTCATCCTCTCACTCGTCCTTTAGATCAAACATGAGAGGTGTTTCTTTTTTTGTGTCCTATTAAAAGGCAAACCTTAACGGAGAAAGTTACAGGAGAAGATGATGATGATGAATGAATGAAAGATGGAGGGAGTCATACAGACGGATTCTACTTATATGGGCATCAGGAGGAGCATGAGGCGCCCTCCTGAACCTGTGAACCAATCAACCTGTCAATCACGACGTAGCCACGCCCTAATACATACCCTGCTTTATCGTCAAATATAAAATCAGGGAGGCCAAAATTTCACAAATGAACATCATACTGCATTGAAGAAGGCTTTAAACTAGCGATTGAGACCATAAACACATTTTGAAAAGGTTTACTGAGGTTAGAAATCAAGTTTGAAGTTGGCGAATTCTCCATTGACTTGTATAGAGACGGAAGTCCTTTTGACACCAAAACGGTCGCCCCCTGGTGGCCTTTTGATAGAATGCAGTTTTAAGTTACTTCCGCATTTGCCTCATTTCAGAGGACTGGAACTCCCTGCCTGGTCATACCACACTGAACAAGTTGAGAGCAGAGGTTACGTTAGTTAGCCCAAAATGTCTGAGGAAAAATATGCCGATAGCCAAATAAATACATTCATTTACAGCATATTAGATAGATATTAGATTCCACTTTAAACTTAATACCAATTCCATTCTATATCCCAATTGTATACACTGTATACTATATCCAACTCTTCATAGTTTACTCTTTTTGCAGTCAGTATAGTAGAAATCAACATACTATATTGTTGTATACGAGCAGGAAAGATGCAATACATGTGCTGTGCAAAGTAAATCAACTTCAGAATGCATTAAAGCTTACAGAAAAGTCAGTCAAATGTTGTTTCCCCCCCAAAAAATACTCAACAGTTAATTGCTTCTGAGGTGTTCCTGGAGCTGTTTCACCACCTCTCCATTTCATACTCACTTTTCTCCCTTTTCCACTGTGGATACACTACATAACTGCTTAGAATGAGTATTTACTGTAGTCTGGATTTGGGACACAGCTTCAGTCTTTTTTTTTTTTTTAACCAAAACTTTAGTCCCACAGGACTGAGCTGAAATATACAGTCTACTTAAATAAGCCTTAAAAAAGTAATAATAATAAACTATGTATTTTTGCTTCATTGATTCAAACTGCATGTCTGTATTTCTAACATCCACCATCATACATTTTGAATTTGTTCAAATCATTTCGAAAACAGATTCATGAATAAAACATCGAGCTGAGCAGGAAATCCACCATATTTTCTCCTCGGGGGGCGTTTTCATGTAGAGCTCTTACTCACAAAAAAGAAAAATGTCAGCAGCATAAACACACACACACACACACACACACACACACACACACACACACACACACACACATACACACACACCAGCAGAGAGATTAAAGATAAACCAACAATATCGATATAATCAGACAGATATCAAAGCTCTGTTGCTAAGCTACGCTAGCTGGCTGCTGGGGGTTAGTTTCATATTTAGCATACGGACATGAGTGTGGTGACACCAGTCTTCTAATTAAACAACACTGCAAGAAAGTAAAGTGTATTTCCAAAGATGTTGAACTTGAACGATGAAGGTGTAAAGTGTTAGTTTTCAACAGGTGCAACTAAGGAGTCAATCAGGCACAAGTGAAAACACCTGTGTAGAGACTTTAAGGATGATAAAGTCACTAGATCTCACATATTTTTCATAATCCTCTTTCCAAAAATATCAAGTTTTAAGTGTTCAATATTTCTTTCACCTAATTGCCACGATTTATGTCCAATTCATACTCTTTCTCAGTCAGATCTGAACATAAAGACACCATGTACATGTTTTTAGATTGAATGAGACTCACACTTTCCATAGATATCACTATAGCTGATGTCCGTTACGAATAAACATCCTTAAATCTGCAGAACTCGCCTTTAGAATCATTTTTCTTCAGCATCAAAGTAATCCTGCGACAGTGATCTGTACATCCATGTGTTCATTGCAAACAGGGACTGATAACCGTTAATTCGGCACACTTTTAATAGATGGCGATTTGCCTAAATGTAAACAAATCGTAGCTCATATATAACTGAGATGGAGGGTGTTTACACTTACAGCACATACACAACAAAAAATGTTCCAGCCACATTTTTCTGTCTATTTTAATCAATGCAGCTGTCTACATAGTTTGCATTTCACTTGGACTATACATAGTTTTTCCTCCATTTAAAGAGTGTGATTTAACTCATTGTGAGTTAAGCTTAAGCGACATTTTGAGGTTGAAGTACGTTAAAGTGCCACCGACGGCTGCAAGATGCTCCAACTGAACTTCTCTCTAGAAATACTGAGTCAATCATCATTTTCAACAAGTCATTCTGGTCTCAATCTCTAAATTCTGGCCCTCTAATAAGTATGTTTGTAGTCCTTTTGGGAAATTATTGCTCCATTAATAAGATTTGAAAACTTCTATTAGCGTTGATTGACAGTTGGCTCACCTGCTGCTCTCCCCGGCTCCAGGACTCACACTGAGGCGGATTATAGTCACGGAAAGTTCATGAATTTAATGTTACAGTACCTGCCATGTACCTGCACAAGTTGGTTAAAGTAGCTAACGTTAGTTTGATTAGAAGGTAGCGGGGCGTGTTAGAGAGCGTGAAAGGCAACAGTCTCACTCCTTGTTTGGAATCTCTTGGCTCCAAACGGAGAAGATGGCGCCGACCATGCGCTGCAACTCTGTGCTTCACATCACACCTCGCTACGTTCATTTTTATTTACAGTGTCGGTGGTGCTAATAACTGCTAATAATAACTGCTCCATCTTTAAGGTCAGCCCATGTTAAGTGAGCCTGGTAAGGTTAGGCTAACCCATTGTTGCTAACCACCTTCACTTTTCCAGCAGTTGGAGAAAGAACAGACAAGTCTTTTCTTGGTCTTATTGAGAAACTGCAGCATTTATTAACTGACATACTGTAGTCTGCACTGTACATTTGCTGCCAGACTGTCAACTTACTGCTAAGTTTGCCTCACATTTCTGCTGCTCGCTCTACTTTACGCTCTATATCCTGCCCTAAAGATGCTACACTACTCTTATAACAGTATCCACGAGTATGAGATGTCCTCTGAAGAATGAGAAGAGGAAGTACTTTGGGATTTGATGCACCAGTCGATGACATTTAAAACTAAGACCATGATAACGTAGGATGTATGCAAGTAAAAATCATTAGTGGCCCTTTGATATTGGTGCTCACAATGTAGAAGCAAAACAGGATACTGAATGTCAGCACAAGTTTAAAACCGCTTTAAACTCCTGTATCTGCCTCCAAGATGGGATCCAAAACAGAACACACACAGCTTTAATTTATATCTCACACACACAAACACACAGTTTCTCAAATCCTTCAGGCCTCTCTGTCTCTCTCTCTGTCTTGCTAAGCTGTTTATTTACTCTCACACGTTGCCAAAACACGTCTAAACACACACAAACATCTGATGTCTGATGCATTATTCTCACTCATTCGCCATCAGTCTCTCCTCCTCAGAGAAGCAACTGATACTGTTTTTTTAAAGCCTCCACCAGAAGACAAATGGTGAGTTTCATCCTCCTCAGAGACAAAATAAATAAATAACACTGCTTAACAATGCTTTTCCTTCTGTCTGATTCTCTTCAAGTTATAAACTATCAAAAAACAACAGACAGTGAAGGGGAAGTCAGAAAGTATCGATAGACTTCATGAGATTTGTTGTCAATAAACAAAAATATAAACCAGCTTTATCCTTTTTTTTAATTAAAAACGAATGAAAGTGACTCCTAATGTTGCAACTAACAGTCATCATCACCATCAATCAATTTGCTTTTCGGGCTTAATTGTTTTTTATCCATAAAATCTTCAGAAAAATCACAATTCACAACATGCAAAGAATCCAAAACGTCAATAAATATTCAATTTACTAAAATATAAGTCAGGCAGCAGATCCTCACATCTGAGTTTTTTTTGCTTGAAAAATGAACCACTTCATTTTCTGTCACCAATCAACTTTTCTTTTAAGCTTTAAGCCAACAGTTTCAATCTCAGAGGTTTAAAATGTCCATGTTTTTTTTTTTTTTTTTTTGGTATTTATTTCTCTGGAAGGGAGCTGTTTTATATTCCAAGGAGACTCAGGCTCAGTTACACACGGTGCTCACTCAGTACGCATTAAACACAACATGTCAACCTCTCAAACCCTGAAGCAACATCCTGAATATGTTTACCACAGATGTTAAAAACTGAAATAATCGCAACTTT